>NW_024382485.1:0-8344 GCF_016835505.1 Polypterus senegalus
AAGTCCTGACCTGAATCCAATTGAGATGCTATGGCATGACCTTAAAAAGGCAGTACATGCTAGAAAACCCTCAAATAAAGCTGAATTACAACAATTCTGCAAAGATGAGTGGGCCAAAATTCCTCCAGAGCGCTGTAAAAGACTCATTGCAAGTTATCGCAACGCTTGATTGCAGTTATTGCTGCTAAGGGTGGCCCAACCAGTTAGGTTCAGGGGCAATTACTTTTCACACAGGGCCATGTAGGTTTGGATTTTTTTTTCTCCCTAAATAATAAAAACCATCATTTAAATACTGCATTTTGTGTTTACTTGTGTTATATTTGACTAATGGTTAAATGTGTTTGATGATCAGAAACATTTTGTGTGACAAACATGCAAAAGAATAAGAAATCAGGAAGGGGGCAAATAGTTTTTCACACCACTGTATAATACTGTTCCTGGTAAGTACAGCCTGTTATTGACATGAGCTCCTAATGCTACGTTTTCTTAGCATCCACTCCATCAAGACAATCCTGCTTTACAAATCAGCTGTTAGGCTTAAACATCTGTCTTGTTAGAAAATGAATCTGTCTCCATATATAGCTGATTAGAGTCAATTAACAGCTGTTACTCAGTGAGGGCCTGGTGATAGGCGGTAAGCCGTAGGTGAAGAAATGGAAGCACAAGCAGGAGAAGTAGACACTGGAGCTGATTGAATATAAAATGTTCTTTTGAGTCAGAGCTTGAAAGAGATGGATCATAAGTAAGAAAGAGAGCAGAAGAGCAGTTAGAAGGCTGTACTTAGCAATGAAGACAAAATAAAAAATTGGAAGAAAACCCAACATGTGAGCAAACACTCAGATTATGCTTTTTTTACTCATACCCATTTGAATGCCGTTTTTTCCATCCAATTTTAAAGTGTTCCTGTTTCAGCTCCAACACTTCATTCACCCCATTCACTCCATTCATTTTGTTTATTCACATTGCTATAATAATCCATTCTGTTGTTTTGAAGTTTATAAGCCTCAAGGAAAACAACAAAAAGATAAAAGGAGTGTAGACAACCATATGCTATACAAAGAAGACATCGGAATTTCAAATTCCTCCCCTTTAGTTCCATTTAAATTGAAGTCAATTTTGATAATGTGTTCAAAATGTATAGCTGTTATCTTTTATTTATTTATTGTATGTTGTAATTTATGTATTTTTTGTAATTAATACATAGCATTTGTAGCAGGAAAACTACTTTAAAAAACCATTTTTGTCTGAGTTACTATTGTTCCTAACTTATTATTGTTACGTGTTCAAATTCTAATCAGCATGGTGATGTGCAGTACTAGATATGTCAAAAAAATTTTTAACTGAATTCCCATAAATTTTGCTGGTTGTTTGTGAAATGTCCTTGAGCACTGTCACTTTAAATTAATGAGCATTCTGCAAAATTTTGTAGTGGGACCTGGTCCTGGAAAATGGGGCATCTTTCACTTTTAGCCTATTTATCCTAATCACACTATTAAAACTTATCCATCCATCCCGCTATATTCTAACTACAGGGTCATGGGGGTCTGCTGGAGCCAATCCCAGGGCACAAGGCAGGAAACAAACCCCGGCCAGGGTGCCAGCCCACCATAAGGCACACACACCCACATAATTTAGAAGCGCCAATGCACCTAACCAGGATGTCTTTGGACTGTGGGTGGAATCTGGAGCACCCGGAGGAAACCCACACAGACACAGGGAGAACATGCAAACTCCACACAGGGAGGACCCAGGAAGTGAACCCGGGTCTCCTAACTGTGAGGCAGCAGTGCTACCCACTGTGCCACCATGGCACCCCTGTTGAAATGTATTGATCCAAAAACCAAACTGTTTCTGCCAAAGTCACACAGAGTAGAATAAATAGATCTTTGGTCTTTCCATTAATTTTTTTTCAGTAAGTGTCAGATTTTTTATTCCTAATACACCCAAACAAATTTCCTCTTGTTATCCCAATGATTTTATTTCCCTGAATATATTTTCATAATGCAATATTTTTCTATTAAATTATCTTTACATTTTCAAAACAAAATACAGCATATCGTGATTTTTACAATTGTAGTCTATTAAGACCTGACATATGCCAAGAAAGTGTATAAAATGAATAAAGTGTTTTAACTGTATATTAATATATCGGTTGTCAGGACTATTTCAGTACATTTTTATAAAACCGGTCTCTTTGGTCCAGACCCTACTTCATTTCTACAGTACTTTAGATTGATTTTGCATAAACTGAAAACATGCAATTTTCTTCCCATTTTAAATCTGTCTATTATAAGCATTCTCAATTGCTTTAAACCTCCATACTTCTTTGATTTTATTTTATGGTTTTTCATTTATTACTCAGTTATGATGTCAATCAAAACTTGATATTTTACATTTCTCTTTAATTTTCGAAAGCCTATTTTTCTTCACCAAAGTGTAGTCAATTCATACATATCTGAGTAAACTGTTATTCTCAACAGTTGTGTAATTCTTGTTAAATGAAACAAGCTTGCGGATGTTCAACCATATAGCAGAATTAAATATTCAAACTGAAATCAGGACAGAAACTCCTTGCACCGTTTTCATACAGTTCACTACCTTAACACTCATTCATGCCAAACTTTCCACATACTTTTCATGGTTATGATATGCAAACTCAACTGTATTATAATTTAACACTCTATCTGTGCTCTTTAGACAAACTTTATCACTGGTTTACTGTTTCTAGTCAGTGTCACCTGTCTGGATTAGTTGTCGGCTCTACTTGTTTGAGAATATAATGTAGGGCTCTCTTTGCAACATGTTAGGTCTCAATAATCCTGTCTTATAGCTGGATAGCTTAGAAAGGATGGTCATGTCAACAATGTTGATTCTCCCTGCTAATGTAAGATGGAGGGTGGACCATCTAGTCATGTCTTGTTTAATTTTTTCCATGTAGACAGCAAAATTTTGTAGACAAGGAGTGTTATATTTACTTGTAATATTTACCCCATGATATTTAAATTGATCTTCTAAGAAAAATAGGAGGTTGTCCAGTCCAATATAACATGCTAGAGAATTCACTGGAATTCAAATTGATTTCATGTCCAGATATTTTGAAAATCTGCTAATGCATTTTAATTCTGCTGGCAAAGACTTTTTTGGGTCTGATATCTGCAGTACCATATCATCTGCATATAGTGATATTTTCTGTTCAAATCCTTCACTGAAAATCCCCCTTATCTCTGATGCGTTTTGAAAGTATACAGCCAACAGTTCAAAGGCAATTGCAAAGAGCAAAGGTGGTAAGGGGCATCCTTGTTGAGAACCATGTTCTTGTTTGAAGTTATCTGAAATAATGTTGATAATACGAACTGAGGCTTCTGGACTAATATAAAGTACCGTATATACTCACGGAAAAAATCGATCATAAAATCAGACCCCGACTTATAAGCCCATGCGTATGTACTGTGCAAGGCATGCATGGGTCCACTGAGAAAAGAAGAGTGTTCTTTGCTCAGCTAGCAGAGGAACTTCGTTGTCGTTTCTTACAAGAAAAGGAGATGGAAAAAGAAAAAGAGGATGCAACATCGACAAGCTTCTGTTTCAAGACAGCCACTTCCCTGAGGAAAGCAAACTCAGTCAGTGTCAGGTACCCCTTCAATGTACTAGGAACCACAGCATAGAGAGAAGAGCATGCATAACAACAGGTACACATGTCGTAAATGTTAGAAGGACAGTCCTTGGGTGTGTGGGAACTGTTAACATTTGAATTTGATGATTGTATATAACGTGGAACTAACCTCTCTGTACTAGTCTTTCCTCTGCATGCCCTGGAATACAAAAGAAACACCACCATGCACCAAAATGTGGAGACTAAGCAAGATCGGGAAAAAAAAAAAAATGATTACAACCACAAAAAGGCATGTGAATGAATATCAATAATATGAATAATGTTGCAGCAGTGCCACAATGTTTTCCGAAATGTACTAAATACAGGTCATAAAATGAACTATTCCAAATATCATACGTATATACCTATGTCTCTGTTTTTTTTCAGTGTGGCTGACATCATGGACCATACTAATTCAGCGTGAGCAGAACACTCAATAAAACTGAATACAAAAAATTCAAGTGACAATGAGATGTAAAGAAGGCAGATTCACCAGCGTTCGTGTGTCAGGTTTTATCCCTCCAGTTCAGAGAATTTCCAGTTTCATTGCTTCAAAACGCCACTCATATCTATTGTTATTCCCACTTTCAAATAAAAACTAACAGCGTCAGATCTGGTGGGTGGGGGTGGTATCGTGATTGTGACTGAGAGAATAAAAGTGAAAAAAAAATGCTAACTTTTACAAGTACTATAAATTTACACCGGCTGTTACAGACACAAATCAAATGTATGTTTTTATTGTATAATATTAACAATAACAGCAGTTCACTACTCAGAATGGTAAATTTGCGCAGCACCCAGGATCAAACCCACAGCCTTTTGATTACAAGTCAGCAGTTCTTACCGTATTTCACTTGCACCTTTTGTGAAAGTGTTCATCTGATATTTGGACTTCACATATTATACAGTTCATGTCGACATTTTGTCATTTTTTACTAAAACATGAAAAACATTTTATGTTTACATAGATTGCTGTAGACACGGAACAGACATGAAATGTATGTATTCCAAATATCGATATATTATTTCCCCTCTAAAACTCCACCACTTCACTCCAAGATAATCAAGGCTTGAGCTGGAAGAACTTCATGCCATTTCTGTGACGGTGGGGGAGATGGTATAGCAGGCTGCTTGCTGCTTGTCTTGATCAAGACATTTGCAAGACAAAAGACGCTGATGAAGAGGTGCGAAGGGATTTAAGGTCAGCTGGGTTTACGAGTTTTTTTGTAGGCTTTGGTAATTCTACTGTTAATAAGAGAGTACTTTCTTTCTCTTTAATTCATGAAAAAGACCCTTGATATTCCAGCTCACAAAGTTTACTTTTGGGTCATGGAAATATTTTTTCTGAATTTTTGTTGACATTTTGTTGACCACTGTACATATGATAACTTTGACATAGGTTTCATATTATTGCCAAGTGATACAGGTATGAAGCGTATTGTTATGTTGTCACTAATGGTTATTGGGGTATAAGGGATAAAATAGAAATAGAATGCTCTCTTTTTCTCCACACCCCAGCCTCCAATCTCCCGACCCAACCCCCCATTGTGCCTCTGTAAATGAGGCAAGCCATACTTTGGTCCCGGTCCTCTGTCATGTCAAGCTGTTAGTTTTATATACAATACCACTTTTTTCTTGTATTGCTATAGCATATATATCAATGTCACTTTTATATTTATTGGAACTGCAAATATGTATAAACAGAAAGATAAGTGTATTCTTTTAAATTAGGCAAAAATATTTTGGTATCCGTATAGTCCTTTTTCCTTACCTCTACCTTCCTTACCTCCGAGATATAACTTATTATGTTTGTTTAATTAACTAGGTGGCTGTTTTCACCTTTGTATAAAGACTTCAGTTTCTAATTTTAATTCCCTTACTCACAATAAAATCAAATTCTGTGAATTTGCTTTGAGAATCCTAAAATTGCTGAGATGGATTTCCATCTCATGCTCCTATTTGTTTCTAGATAATCACGACCACTATATTTTTCTAGTTCTTTCATTGTGATTCTACTATATATATTATATATACACACACACTATATATATATATATATATATATATAGTGACAGATAGCGGGCACTATCGCTCCCTTGAACCCTTGAACAAGATGTCAGACACGAGTTAAAAGTCCAAATAGTTGACTTTTTATTATTAAACAGTGCACAAAGCACCCTACACTCCACAATAATCAATAACAATACAATCCTCCAACTACCAGACGCGTTGCCACCCTTCCACCCAGCTCAGCTCGCCGTCTGGGAGTTCCCACAGTCCTTTCCCTGACCCGGAAGTGTTTCCCATCCTTCAGTCCATGATTTATCACTTCCCGGTCAGACAAAAAGTTATTTTCTTCACCCTGGAAGTATGTCATTCCTCCTGTCCATGTGACTCATACGTACTTCCGGGGCGTAGAGCAAATAGTAGTCCCTGGGTCTCCCTGCAGTGACCCCTGGTGGTCCCGACGTTATCCAGTAGGGCTGTACAGGAAAACTCCATAGTCCATGATGCCCTGCTGGAATTTGGGGCATCTCCATGTTGCAGGGAGGGCTCCCACTGGCAGCCTGGGGGTATTGGCCGGAATGAATGACCACAATATATATATATATATATATATATATCAATATATATATATATATATATCTATATATATATATATATGTTTAAATATATATATATTATAGTGTGTATATATATATATATATATATATATATATAGTGTATATATATATATATATAAAGACTTTTTCAGAGAGATAATTTCAAGTCCCGTGAGACAAGACTTTGTGCCAAGATATTTAACCACTTATAATCAGCTTGGACCAAGTGGAATTGAAAACCTAACAGGTCCAAGTTGGGGCAGAGATAAAAGACAAAGAGTAGAAGACAAATTAGAACGTCATAAAGAGGTTCAAAAACGTTTGCGCGATGCACATGCCAAGCAGGTTAGACATTATGAAAATACTAATATTTGAAAGTCTCAAAAAACTAAAGATCGCATTAGCGCTAACAAATGGAAATTATTACTCGGTGAAATAACAGAACAGCGAAAAGAGATCGAATATATGGACATAGGTGATATGACAGAAGTATGTAGATATTGTTCGGCTGTAAAATTTAAGTTGGAGACTTGTAGATTGTCTAATTCTTGTTGCCATCAAGGAAAAGTAGTGTTTCTTCCCAATGAAGAGGCATATCCGCGAGAAGTAAAAGATTTGTTATTTAATGAAAATGAAATCCACAAACACTACAGGCAAAATATCTGAAACTAAAATAATCTGTTCACGTTTGCATCATTCAATGCTCAAAACGTAGATTTACACGATTCAGGACCATACGCTATGAGGATCTGTGGTCCCACAGCAATTAAAGCAACTGCAAGTTTAATTTCAAAGAAACCACAATTCAGTCAGGTTTATGTTTATGATCATGGAGAAGCAATGCAACATAGAATTGAAAGAGTTATATGATTGAATGTATTAGAAATTCTACAGCCAATAATGGATACAAATCCATACCTCTACAACAGGGGTTCCCACACATTTTTGGCTTGTGAGCTACTTTTAAAATGACCAGGTTGAAATAATCTACCTACAGTACATTAAAAATGCTTTATATATATATATATATATATATATATATATATATATATATATATATATATATATATATAGTGGAAGTTGACCCGGACACAGACAGGCGGACATGTTGTTCTCAACCACCACACGTTTATTTACAATATTTACAGTATTTATATTGGTCACACAGACCCAGTAATGGTCACTAAGACCCCAAATTAGTGCACAAAAACCCCAAAGTCATAGTCCTGGCCACAATGCCTTTCTTCGGGCCGCCTCCACAGCTCTCCTGAGCTTCGTCCTTCCTTCTCCCGACTCCAGCCTCGAATGAATGGAGACGGCCCCTTTTAAACAATCCCCGGATGAGCCCCAGGTGTTCCCAGGATTCCTCCTCTAGCCACGCCCCAGCTGCAGAAGTGCCGCTGTCCTCCCGGCAGCTCTCCGGGCACCGCCCTAATTCTTCCCCCCAGCACTTCCTGGTGTGGCGGAAGTGCTGGGGTAACAGGTCCCCAAGGCATTGGAGCGCCTCCTGGCGGTGACCACGGGCCCCTACAGGGTGGAGCTTGCATGCCCTGTACCCGTGACCCCCAAAGCAACCAGGAAGGTGACCCCCATGTGATCCAGGGTGGGCGCAGACCCACATCCAGTCCCTCATGGCGTCCTGGCCGGGTCATGGCCCCTTGCATCCCTGACAATATATATATATCCTTATATATAATTTGTGTTCTTCTCAATACCCCATATGTATGGTATTCACGTCAATACCTCGACTCAGTACAAGTTAGAACCATGCAATGGGACTCATCCAATGGGAACATAAAGTGGCAAACACGGACGCAGTATTGCATGATTGTCTAAGAATGTTCGAATGCTTCAGTGATGCTGCTGGACGGCTGAGTATAGTAAGTCAGTGTTGGTTCGAGCAGATAACAGTAAGTTCTGTTGCTTTTTGGAATGTTGGTTTGGTGGGGCGTACTTTCTAGGGCTAACATTGTCGACTGACTTAAACCCTTCAACACCTCCGGAACCGTAAGTAATTTAGAACGTACATTTGTGTCAAAACACTTGGAGTTTGTAGGACCGCCTTACATCAGCAACTGAGTAATGACAG
>NW_024382486.1:0-58537 GCF_016835505.1 Polypterus senegalus
CATCTGAAAGGCTTGGACATCTGACTTTTAAGGGCAAACTGAAGGCTCCATGGTGAACGGACATCATGTGCCACTAGAGGGAGTTTTAACTTGATGTTCCTGGAGTAAGAGTAGGGCAACCCCTGACTCAGTAAGTGACTGTAGCAAGTGGCTTTAATTTTACAGTTTGAAGGGCAGCCTGAGGTGATGGCGTAACTAACAGGACATAGAAGATAAGAATGAAAGAAAAAGAAAGTGTGTGCAGTAAGACAGGTGTCACTTTGGTAGGCAGTTGGAAGATCCATCCACCTTGACAGAAATGTAACACAAGGAAGGCCTAAAAACACTGGAGGCTTGTTGTATTTTCAGTTAACAGTTTGTGTTCTCCCTGTGATTTTGCTCTAGGTTGTGTATTAATTTGTAGACTTATTCTAGGTACAGAAGGCTGTCAGAAGAAGACAGCTCTTTATTATGTGGATGGACTGGACAAAACAATAACAAAAAGAAAAAGATGGAAAGGAGTTAAATATGTGCAAGGTTTGCTAACTTGACTGACAACCCGACTCTCTTGATTCACTGTCCCAATGTCTTACTTGTGTTTCTCAATGGATGAGTAGTAATTTTCTCAAACTAAAAAAGGGGAAAACATAAATCTTAGTGATTGACAAAAATGGATATAATGAGGGTATTAGAAATAAACTTGATCCATTAGGCTTAAAAGTCAAGATGGAGTTAAAGAATTTAGGGGTAGCTATTGACTCTGACCTGAATTTTAAATCACATATTAATCAGATTACTAGGACAGCATTTTTTTCACTTAAGAAATATAACAAAAGTTAGAACTCTTATAACATTGCAAGATGCTGAGAAATGAGTTGACGCTTTTGTTTTCAATCGACTAGATTACTGTAACGCACTCCTCTCAGGACCACCCGAAAAAGACATCAATCGATTACAACGAGTGCAGATTGGAGCTGCTAGAATCTTAACTCAGAAAAGAAAATCCAAGCACGTCACACCAGTCTTGGCATCGTTACATTGGTTACCTGTGTCATTTCGAATTGACTTTAAAATACTGCTTATGGTTTACAAAGCCTTAAATAATCTGCTCCATCTTATATATCAGAATGTCTGACATCTTATATTCCAAATCGTAACCTTAGATCCTCAAATGAGTGTCTGCTTAGAATTCTAAGAGCTAAACTTAAAAGAAGTGGTGAGGCTGGCGGCCTTCTGCTGCTATGCACCTCAAATCTGGAATAGCCTGCCAATAGGAATTCACCAGGCTGATACAGTAGAGCAGTTTAAAACACTGCTGAAAACATATTACTTTAACATGGCCTTCTCATAACTTCATTTTAGTGTAACCCTGATATTCTGTATATGCATTGAATTATCTTTTTTTTTTCATGGCTCCATAATCCGTACTAATGCTTACTTTCTCTGCTGTTTCTTTTTCTGGTTTTCTGAGAGGAGATTGACCTTTTGTGGATGTGATTAAGACTGAACTTGTTTGAGTATGTGGTGTAACAGGCTTATGGTGATTTACTGAATAGGGACAATAACATGGAGGTGGAGGGGGTGAGGCCAAAAGGGAGACCAAAGAAGACAACCACCTGATCAGGGCACCATGAAGTCCCTACATTATGGATTAAAGGCCAGAGGTGCACATGACCATCATCATCTAATTCTTCCATGTGAAGCCTGAAAACTATGAGGAAAACTATGAAAACTAAGATGTTAGGGACTTTCAAAACTCGACTTGATGTTTTATTGGAGGAAACAAGTGGATAGGACTGGCGAGCTTGAATGGCCTGTTCTCGTCTAGAGTGTTCTAATGTTATGACTGATTGAGATCATGTTTGGTAGGTAGAATGCCCAGTGGGAGATGGCTGGGTGGTCTTGTGGCCTCAGAATCCCTGCAGATTTTTTTTTGTTTTGTTTTGTTTTATTTTTCTGTCCTCCTGGTCATCGGCCCTTTCTTTTAGTTTTTTTTTTTTCTTCATCATGTAAAGCACTTTGATCTACATCTTTTGTATGAAAATGTGCCATAGAAATAAATGTTGTTGTTGCTGTTGAAGTGAGGGTGCCCTTTGATGACTTGGTACAATAACCAATGATGGTTCCAGTTTGCACCTGTTGAAGATTAAGTATACTTCAGTTTAAATTGGAGCAGTGAATACACTGGAATAAATAATTGGGTGAATGAATAAGAAAATAAGGCTGCTACCAAAGGCCATAAAGAAACAAAAACTAAGTAGACACCAGAGTTTTACCCCAAACAGTGAATGACATTATTAATGGCAGAAAAACCTGACAAGCTGTTTTCCACAGCCTTGTGTAAAATCTGTAAGAAGTAAATGGCTAAAGCAATATAAATAACTAAATGTATGGGGCAAAATATCTTGTAGCTGGCCTTACAACTTCGGACAAAAATGTTTGGACACATATGTTGGCGCAGTGGATGATAAGTTGCTATGTAACTCATTTGCTGAACTATTCCGGTACTCGGTCATGGTGAGCTAAAGATAAACACAGCTAAGCAGCAGGCAGGTACCCGGTCCATTACAGGGAACCGTCACACACGCACTTAAGTAAATGATTTTTATGATGTAAACTGGGTCTGGAATGACTGTCATCAGCAATATAACACTTAAATACATTTATTTATTCATTCATTAGTTCACTCATCATCTATTCTCATTTTGTCTAACTCAAGGTCACGTGGCGGCCACACCTTATCTCAGGCAGTACTGGATACAAAGCAGGAACCAAATCTGATTGATGCTCTAATTCAGTGGTTCCCAAACGTTTTCGATTCTCGGCACCCTTGCTGAATCCCTGTTTTCCCAAGGCGTACAACCCAGCCCCGCCCCCGTCAAATTGTAATTTGCGAAATGGCTCATTTTTTTTAATTTAAGAGTTAAGTAAAAATAGATAAAACACGTATTTAAGATCACAAAAAAATGTAAGTCATTGCGATTGCGACGCTGCGTCCACGGAGCCATATTAATGGCACAGAATGAGAGGGAAAAGAGACGAAAAGGAAAGGAAAAAAGTCTTGGAGAGCGACAGCGCGGCATTTGGGCGAAAGAAAGAGGACGAGCGAGCCAGCCAGCCAGCCAGCATGAGTGAGACAAGTCAGCGCGATTCTGTGTGCCACCTTGTAAGATGCTAGCAATGCATTGCTTGGTATTATTGCCTGCTTATAAAAACTCTTTTAACTTTCTGGTAAAGTAGTCACGAGATTTACTAACCATGCTGGGATCATTGGTTTCTAAATGGCGTTTCAATATACTTGGTAGTATGCACTCTGGTGCCAAAACTTTCATACACGGTAAGTATACACTGCCGCCTCTCTTCACCATTGACTTCTGTCAACGTAAAACCAAAGTCCAAATAACTGTCCTTATATTTTTGATAGTTGCGCTTCTTCACACTCTGGATGACGGTGCCCTCTTTATTTTCACTCTCGCAACGCTTATTACTGTTTAGTAAGAAAACGATCCGTTTTTAAAAATACATAAGAGAAGAAATACTTCAAAAACTTCACTTGACTTAATCCCAACGATATACAGTTGATACAATCTCCGAAAACTAATTCAACACTGAGACCGCGCGAAATCGACAGCTCCTTATATACGAACACAAAGTACAGAGAAAGTTCGACAAACTAGTACAACAATCGAGAAACTTAATTATTGTAGAGCGCCATTTGGTAACCATTTGCAGAGGCTTCCGCAAGCAGTTATTGGATGCCAGACGTCTCTTATATACGGGACATGTCCCAAATTTGATAATTTTGTCCCCTGTCCTGTACTTACCTTTCAGGGACACCCAAATGTCCCGTATTTAGTTCATTTTCAGATTTCGTAATAAAAATATATATTTACTCTCTTCTTACGGTACTTAGTTGTAACATTATAAGTAATTATACTTTCTTTCCTCAGATTCTCTTGATGAAAACAACTCAGATGTAACGAGGACGCGAGTGTTTGCTGCCTGTCTGCACCTTGTTCAGTTGCGATGGTTGGCTGAGGACGGCGACACTCTGACCGTTTTGCTCTCCAGCCGCGCTGCTGTGCAGTTCAGGATCAGCATTGCAACATACAGCGTCGACAAAGCGTGTTGTTACTACGGACCACTTTTTTCTAACTGCCTAAATTAAATAATATTAATATTTGTCTGTTGTCTGTATTAAATAAATATTTTCAAATGATTTCACTTTTACTGAATGTTTTTTAGCTTGTATTAAATCATTTTCAAATTATTTTACTTTTGTTTTCCTCATAACCCACATTAAAATCCTTGCTTTCTGGTGTGGGGATCGATTTGTCCTTAACTCAATTTTTCTTTTACAAAAAAATTGATTGATTTGTATGGATTGCAATAAAATTAATAAAACTTCAAAAAGAAAAAAAAAAAAAAGAAAATACGCGACTATAAAAGCAGCAGCAGCGGCGCCGCTCGTCAGTTGGTCATTAGATCTATGCCTTAGAAATGTTTCATTTTAATTTTAGTTATAATGCATTCGTTGTGATTATATACTTGCAAATTTAAATTTGAAATAAAAATGTAAACATTTTTTTTTTTTTAATCCTTGCTTTGTTTTTAACTTATGTCTGTACGTTTATATAATATATTGGTCTGGGTGTGTAGGGGGCATGTATACATTTATATATATAGTAATACAGAGAGAAATTTTAAGAGTGTCCCGTATTTCTAATTTTATAATCTGGCAACTCTGTACTAAGTGAGTTACTGGTTTGCATCTGGTCTGCCAGATGTCGTATCCTATCACATTGAATTGAAAATGGAAATTAAATTATGAACATTTTGTAATATTTTGCAGCACCCCTGTGAGGAGGCCGCAACTCTCCAGGGCACCGTGGCACAAACTTTGTGAACCACTGCTTTAATCCATAATAGGAACAAGTCACAAACTCACTCAGTCTCTCACACATTCATTGACATGCACATCACCAAAGAAGAAATGTGGAGAATGTGCAAAGTCCATGCAGGAAGTGATCTGGCTGAGACTTGAACCCAGGTCTCTGGAACTGTATACAGCACCTAATACCTCTGAATTATTAAAGGGCTCAAATGACTGCCTCCTTCTTTGCATCTGAGGCTCTAATTCAGTCCTACCTCCCGGAAAGTTGCAGCCAACTCCAACAATAGCAACATCTCCACACTGAGTGCTCATGCTTGATTTTCAGCTCTAAAAAAAAGAAAAAAAAAAGATGATGTAGTAAAGTCAACAAATGTGAAGCATTTTCAAGAAGGAATTAGTTACACTGTAGTTGTAAAAGAATTTCAGACTTTGATAAGTGAGAAGTCAAGCAAAATGACACCTTCTCACTACATTCATAATGGCTAACATGGTACAACACCCTAGTACTACAGACTTTGATAAGTAAGGATTGAAATATCTATGCTAGCACCCTAGTACATATGTAAAGTTTGCCCCAAAAATGTTTTTTTTTTTTTCCCTCTGAAATCGGCCATTAAAAATAACAAAACACTGCAAGGCCCACTTAATTCACTTCAAGTTTTCAGAATCAACTCTGAAATGGCTGAGTCCATCACAAAGTCTATTTGTAAACACACACACACATAAGATCAATACAAAAATACCAATTAACCTAACTTACTTTTTGAGACATGAAAGAAAAAACAGAGTACTTAAATAGAAAAAAAAAATAAAAAAAACACGGTGAATGCCTGGGGATAACATGCAAACTCACAGATAATGACTACTCTCAGGATTTGAGATCAGGTTGCTGGATCCATAAAAACTTTCAAGTACATTTAAGTGTCTTGTATGTCTGTAGTACTATACTAGGGTGTTGTACTGTGTTCGCCATTATGAATGTAGTGAGAAGTCAAGCAGAATGACTCCACTTATTGGTCAACTAAAGAGATTATAATATGTATACACGCTTTCGAGGCAACTCAGGTAGGTCCCTTCTTCAGGCAAGATGTAATCAATCAGATATGATTCCAAACTTCCTGAAGAAGGGGTCTGACTTGCCTCAAAAACTTGTGCATTGTAATCTTTTTAGTTAGCCATAAAAGGTGTCATTGTGCTTGACTTCTCACTAATTACATTTAAAAGCATTGTTAATCATTTATGATCAGCATCAACTTTTCACAGTCAATTTATTTTTTTCCCATGGTGTGCTGTGCTGGTGTGTGCCCAATTTTCAGAAGGAAACTGCTAATGTATGTAAGTGCATTTACTTACTCTTTTCACCTTTCAATGCACTCATTTCTTTTTACCAATCATCAATGGGAGAACAACATCTCCTCATCCTAGGGTAAGAGAAAGGACTCATTTGAGAATCTGTTGTCTTCATATACATTTTCTTTCTAATATCCCAGTGATCCATTTTATGACCTCTTCATTTCTAATTAGAATAATGCCAAGCTACAGTTAAGCTCTGAAGTTTAGGGCACAAAGCAGGAGCCAACTTGGCTGGTGTACATATTCACGCACACATCCACTGACACTTATATACCAAGCGAGACACCAGGTTTGGGTGTTGGCAAAGACCCCACAGAGATGTGGTGAATCCAATCCAGTGCCCTGGCACTCTGTTGATCACTGTGATCAGCTTTATACCACCCGGTCCATTATGAGTGTTGCATCTGGGGAGCTGTTTTACTTCTGTTGCAACTTTGAAAAACGTTACTGACAGTTTCAGCAAAGCAATTGGCAGATATTAAGTCCTCATTGATATTGTTTTCAGCTTTGAACACAGTCATTGTAGGCAGACATGTAATTTAAGCACTTTCTGTTCCCCTTCTGAATTTAAACTTTACATTTACATCTAATTTTTCAAGTTCTCTGTGCTTTAAATTTTAACCCGTGTTTATTATCACATTGAAGTAGATGTGCTCATATTGACACCTGTGCTAGAAATAAAACTAAAGGGAAGGGACATTTATGACTTTCCTCTTGATTCTTAAGGTAGAATGTGTAATATTTCTCTGGAACATTACATTGAAAAAAAGGAAATCTATTTATGGATTTATATTATCTAGCAAAAAAAAAGAAAAAAAAAAAAGAAATCTGCCAGTGGAGTAAGCAAAATTTACTGGACAAAATTTCTGAAAATAAGCTGAATAATCTTAAATACAAATGTCTTGGGCACTATGTACTTGAAAAGATTTTAAAAAATAAGCTAAACAAGTTACTTCACAGGTCAATAAAGCTTACAATAAGGAAAGCAAGATTGAATTGTTTGATATAAAAACTTTTCACTAGCTTACATTTCAGTTTTTGCAGTTTAGAAGAATATTTCTTCAATAAAAATCAATTGAATTGAATAGCAAATTATACATTTTAAACTACAAATGGAGCAATTATAAATACTTAATATGGTACATTTTACATACATACTGTGGCAAAGGCACTATATAGGCAGACTGACTTCTTCTTCTTCTTCTTCTTCTTCTTCTTCTCCCAACTCTGGCACCCTCCAGTAGTGGCCACAGGCTCCTTTTATAGCCCACCCAGAAGTGCTCCAGGTGCTAATTGGCCTAATTGGGCTGCACTTCCTGGTGTGGCTGCATTCCAGCCCACATGGGCTCATTAAGCCGTGCAGCTTCTCCCAATGGTGGCCACGAAACCCAACAGGTCTGAGCCCTGAAGTCCCACACCTGTGGCCCCAAAGTAACCCAGGATGCCTGCCACCACTGGTTCCAGAGGACATAGTGTGCATCCCATGACTGCTACCCTGGTCCCAGTGTCAATGGGGTGCCCCGGCCGGGCATGGGTCCCAGCCGTCCGCCGCAGTACTTAAATGCATAAACAATATGCCATACAAATATTACAAAACTCTTCCTAAATAATGAGATGCAATTGCAAAATTTGTGGAACAATTTATTTTAGGATATGTTATGCTTTCAGTAATTGTCGACTCTCTAGTGGTAATTTGGCCTCCAAAATTCTACAACAAAAATGTATGTTATGCACTTCAGTTAAAAAGAAAACAGTCTATAAAAAAATAGCAAATGCTTTGATTATGTCTTTGACAAAATTATTTAATACTTTGCTAAATCTACAAAATTAGGTGAGGCTATGTACTCTCAAAGTAACAAAAACACATATTCCTACTTTTCTGTTTCTCTTGGTGATAGAAAATGCTCAGCAGAAACTTGTGTCTTGAAACAAGTAAGGTTTAATCAATTGGGTGTTTTATGACTTAGAGGATCAAATAAGAAATTGCTGTCTTGAATATCTATTTGGGAAGTATTCATTCATAAAAAAACAATTTTCTTATTAGGTATTTTTGAAAACATCTGTCCTGAGAAAGCCTTGCACATAAAACGAAAACACATTTGATATATCATCAACAGAAAGCACGCAAAGCAATACACTGCAGCAAAGAACCCTCTATGGATACAAAAAACAATGTAAACCCAACATGACTTAATTAAGTCAGTGACACGCAAAGAATGGAAACAACAAATAAAGTGACCTTTTAAAGAGATGTTTTCTTTGTTATATTTTACTTTACTGACAACTGAAGGTGGGCCTAGGAAGGAAATTCAAATTTTCAGACACCGCTGCAGTAACTACACTCAGTCCAGGGGCCTCATGTATAACGCCGTGCGTAGAACTCGCACTATAATATGGCGTAAGCACAAAAGCCGAAATGTGCTTACGCACAGAAAAATCCAGATGCAGGAATCTGTGCGTACTCCTACATCCACGTTCTTCTGCTACATAAATCCCGATCAGCGTGAAAACTAACGCTCGTGCACGCGCTTTATGTAACGCCCCAACTCCTCCCAGAATTACGTCTCTTTGAATATGCAAATCAATATAAATCGCCCTTAAGCTCAGCCTTCTGTGAAAAGACAATGGGAAAAGCACGGGGAAAATATAAGAATTTCTGCGAATACCAAGTGGAGGTAAAGGAAAAACATACTATTTGTTCGAATAAACTGTGGTATAATCAACAAAATGAAGCTAATCGAGTGGCATAGCGTGTTGGAGAAACTTGAAAGCTCAGATATCAGTCGCCGTGAAAAGGCGAGTTGTAGCCTACTGTCTGAGTGTCATATGAAAGCTTATTAGAATATAGAGAAAAAAAGGCACAGTGGGGAAAAAAAGCACGAAATGTCCACTTCAATCTCGAAATTTCCACTTTAATCACGTAGTTTATTTTGTCATTTAGTAGAACATCATAAACGCCTTCTTAAAATCGTTTAATTAACCAGTTTCTCAAATCACATCGTAATTAAAGTAGCACGTTAAATTCTTTGTTTTGTATTTGATCTTCTATGTGCTCTAATCACTACTTGCTTCTTAAACCGACTCTCTTCCTCCGACTGTACACAGAATCCATTACATTCGTGATATTACAGCTCTCTAAATGACTAAAATACTAAGATGTATACGTGATATCATTAAGAGTTAAAGCACGTTATTAAACATGGGTTTTACAGAGCAGCGATTGTGCACGACCATCGATGAAATTATTTATTGCAGCAGTACTCAGGAGCGGCTCTAGGCTTGTGGTGGCACTGGGCAGAGGAAGAATCGGTGGCTCCTTCGCCGCCAATGTCAGTAAGGTAGCTTATGCACGGTGGATGACCACGTCTATTGCGGACACTGCATAGCCGCCTCGTGCTCATGACACAAGCATTTAACTTTTGTCGAAATTTGCCGCTGCATTTTTAGCTGTGTTGTTATTTTCTCTTTCTGTTTTATATTCATTATATATTGGCGTAGCCGCCCATGCAGTTCTTGCTTTTCTTTCTCCAAGTAACCGATTGCCACACAATCAGCTCTGTAATAGAAGTTAAGCCATCTGTAAACTTAGAGCGCTGATTCTTTAAAAAGTTTAAAGAACATTGAAGTATCTTTGTAGTACATGTTTAATTATTCTATCCTTCATGCCAGTCCCAGTGAAGAATATAGATTATTTAAATGAAGTTAAAGTTTTACCTGTATAATATAATAAACATATTTTGCTGCATTTCATCTTAAAAATGATATCGTCATCATATGTAAATATGCTTTATAAAGTGGCTCAGGTTGTGCGATATTATAACTATAGTGCAAGTTTACAGTGGGGTGATTGTACTTATAAGTACAAACAGTTCTACAAGGAGCAATTGATTGAGTGCGTTTAAAGTTCTTGGGATGAAACTGTTTCTGAACCGCGAGGTCCGTACAGGAAAGGCTTTAAAACGTTTTGCAGTGGCTGAGACAGCGTGTCCTTGATGCTGTATACCGATAATTCTCTTTCCGATCAGCTGCTGCTGTGATTCACACTCAGATACAGTGATATCAATACTCCGAGTCGTGCAGTGAGAGAAATATGGAAAAAGATGATCCGCTGTGGCAACTCCTAACGGGAGGAGCTGAAAGAAGAAGAAGAAGAAGAAGAAGAAGAAGAAGAAGTGAGAGTAACAACGCTAAAGCAGTTATGGTATTTGCAATACTATGGCTGTTTCCATGGACCATTATATTGTTACAAGTTAATTACAATCAAATGCGTTACACTAATAAACAATATGCGGTTAGTTTCTGTGTATTTATAAAGCCGGGTCATGAAAATAATGAGTAACCACACAGGAACAGTAGCACTGCTTTGACGCTGGGTGCCGCCAGTCTGCAAAACCGAGCGGAGAACTTGTGTATGACAAGGCATGAGGTACCGTGGAAAAGTGCGTGGCTTTACACCAAGTGTAGGTTTTATACATCGCGATTTGAACGTGGAAAAGTTCTTACGCAACATTTCTGTGCGTACGCACCGTTTATACATGAGGCCCCAGGGCGGCTGCCCTCTCGTGGTCTATGTTAAATTGTTCCCACAGACCCGAGCACAATAAATGTTAATAGTGTATTTCACAGAAATGATCTGTATTGTTTAGTTTGAAGTATGACGCGGCGTGATGGCAGAAACCATCCAACTTCACAATGATGCGTATTGTTTGGTCTGATGTACTGTTTTTCCTTTTCATTTTTATTGGTTAAGTTTTGAACGGGTCCATGACACAACGTTACTTTCCGCTCTTTGCCGAGACCTGCCGAAATCTTCTAAGAGTCTTCTTCCGAACCTCCGTCCTGAAACAGCGGAGACGGTAGTTCCGATTACTTACTCGCCGAGACCGGACGAAACCTTCCGAAAGTAATCATCCGAAGTCTGTCCTGATACTGCGGTGACGTCACATACGTCCTGCAACTGCTGCTCTATTTGTTAGATATTCTACGTGCAACGACAAGGAACAAGGTGTCCCGCGTGAATCTTCATAATGTCTCTCAAAAGTATCTGTTGACTTATAAAGAATACTTTTTTTAATGTCTTTAGTTTTGTTAAACTATTCTATGCATGAGTCACACCTACCAGACTCTCAGGATTCAAAAGCATATTTGATCAAAAGGGAGATATCAAATTTCGTAAACTTGATGTCAAAATGACAAAATATGAGATGGGAGTTTAAAATCAGCATATATTAGTATTTAAGCTCACTTTTTTGATATAAAGTCTCAAAACGCCGATATCAAAATTGGTAAACTGGTATCATTTTAAATGAGTTGTTAGAGAGACAGCAATAATTGAGAGACACGTCTAACATTAAATTCAGGCTGCACCTCCCAGCATGCACCAGAACACGTATAATGAATGGCATGTTCACGAAGAGAAACAGATGCACGTGTACTAGTCATTTCCGCATAGAGAAATCCATCCATCCATATTCCAACCCGTTGAATCCGAACACAGGGTCACGGGGGTCTGCTGGAGCCAATCCCAGCCATCACAGGGCGCAAGGCAGGAACCAATCCCGGGCAGGGCGCCAACCCACCGCATAGAGAAATATTTGTTTGTAATAACTAAGAGTCAGTAGTATCCTGAATTAATAAGAAGTGAGAGTTGATGATCGGAGGTGGATTCATTTACGTTTGACTTGTATTGTATGTTTGTTATACATTAAGATGCAAAGTTGTTTAAAGTGTAGTCTTTAGCGTTTATATGTTGAGAACGTGCAGTAATGTTATTTACATTCAGCAGTATTATTTCAATAATAGTTTATGTTGTTATATCTTACTTTACAATAAGTTTGTTGATACTGTTTACTGATAAACTTTATTGAATTGGATCTCATACTGTCGCTAAGCTAGTGCCTAATTTGAGTAATGCTGACATCTGATTTACCAATACGTTTTATGCATTGTTTAATTGTAGACTAAACACAAACACATATACAGTACCTATTCAAATACAGGTATACACAGTATCGTCGAATAAATATTTCCTGATTTTATTCTGAGCTGCTATGTGGAATTCTCATCATCTACCAAGTCCTGAACTCATGACAGATACAGTTCTCCTTTGCTACACGTGTGATTTCAAGTTTCAAAAGCTCTCTCAAATATCAAAAGCACGATATCAAATATTAAAGGCGTGATATAAAATTTCATTAACGTGATATCCAATTTCAGAAATTTGATATCGAATTTTAAAAGCGTGATATCAAGTTCTGCACCAGAAAATGATGGGGGTTTTTTATTCCTCCGCATCAAGCATTCTTCGCGTTGTGGTCCGTTTTGTCAATTGACAGCATTATTGTAGAAATAAAATAGTAATATATCAGCATGAAGTGACACACATAACTGTTATCAAATCTATACACATTTAACTGCGGCAAGTGTTTAGCTTTTTTTATGTTGAACTGAGCTGATTGTTCGGGTTTGGTGGGACTACCCTTTGAAACAGAACGAAATACAAAAGTTCCCACATGGCCAGCGTCGATCAGGTAACAGGTGGAAGTTGTTCAAATTCACAAGCAGTCAGTATTTTTAATCTAGTTTTTAATGCTGTTGACTGTGATCATACTTCAATTATAATTATACTTCAAAAACAGACAATATTCTATATGGTGTTCCACAAGGCTCTGTCCTGGGTCCACTGCTGCTTTCAATCTACATGCTTCCCTTAGGTCAGATTATCTCAAGGCATTACATGAACTACCACAGCTATGCCGATGACACACAATTACATTTATCAATGACTCTCTTGATTCACCGATACAATGTTTAACTTGTGTTTCTGAATGGACGAGTAGTAATTTTCTCAAACTAAATAAGGAGATAACAGAAATTTTAGTTATTGGCAAAAATTGATATAATGTGGGTATTAGAAATAAACTTGATCCATTAGGATTAAAAGTCAAGATGGAGGTAAAGACTTTAGGGGTAACTATTGACTCTGACCTGAATTTTAAATCACATATTAATCAGATTACTAGGACAGCATTTTTTCACTTAAGAAATATAACAAAAGTTAGACTTCTTATAACATTGCAAGATGCTGAAAAATTAGTTCACGCTTTTGTTTTCAGTCAACTAAATTACTGTAATGCTTTTCTCTCAGGACCACCAAAAAAAAAAACATCAATCGATTGCAATGAGTGAAGAATGCAGCTGCTAGAATCTTAACTCAGAAACGAAAATCCGAGCACATCACACCAGTACTGATGTCACTACACTGGTTACCTGTGTGATTTAGAATTGACTTTAAAATCCTGCTTATAGTTTACAAAGCCTTTAATAATCTGTTCCATTTTATATTTCAGAGTGACTTTCACCTTACACTCCAAATCATAACCTTAGATCTTCAAATGAGGGTCTGCTTAGAATTCCAAGAGCTAAACTTAAAAGAAGTGGTGAGCCGGGCGGGGGCGGCCTTCTGCTGTTATGCACCTAAAATCTGGAATAGCTGACCGATAGAAATTCACCAGGCTAATACAGTGGAGCACTTTAAAACGCTGCTGAAAACACATTAGTTTAACATGGCTTTCTCACAGCTTCATTTTAGTTTAATCCTGATATTCTGTATATGCATTTAATTATCATGATCATTCATGGTGGTTCCGAAATCCATACTAACCCCTACTCTCTCTCTCTGCTGTTCTTTTTTCTGTTCTCTGTACCACCCAATCAAAGCACGTGATGTCCCTACATTGATGGATCGAAGGCCAGAGGTCCACATGACCGTCATCATCAAGTTCTTCCATGGGAACCCTGAATACCATGAGGACTGATTGAGATCATTTATGTCAGATTTTATTTTTTTTTGCAGCCATCTGGAGTTTTTCTTGTTTGTTTTTTCTGTCCTCCTAGCCATCGGAACCTTACTTTTACTGTATGTTAATTAGTGTTCCCTAATTTTATTTTTATATTTTGTGTTTTTCTCTTTCCTCATCCTGTAAAGCACTTTGAGCTATATCATTTGTATAAAAATGTGCCATAGAAATACATATTATTGTTGTTGTTGTGCCCAACAATTAGCATCATCCGTAATGGATCATTTCTCTTGTCACTGTCTAATTCTTTTCAGTGAAGATCTCACAGAGAACAGCGTCATAAGCAACTTGCAAACATTTCATTTTATTTTCGGTTTTGCGAACGGACAGAAGAGAAATTGATTTAAAATTGACCAACGATATTGGCGTAAACTTTTTTTAAACGCAAAAGTGTTTGTCTCACTGTTTTAATACAACTGTGATTTGTTTGGTTTATTGTAGAAAACAGAATGACTTACAGAATAACGAAGTTGAAAGCTAACGTCTTGCTGCAGCACAATCAGCAAACCATTCCATTACCAGCAGACTTGGATGGACTGGGTATGTGTTAGAATATTAAGATCCATCCATCCATTTTCCAACTCGCTGAATCCGAATACAGGGTCACGGGGGTCTGCTGGAGCCAATCCCAGCCCACCACAGGACACACACAAACACACCCACACACCAAGCACACACAAACACACACTAGGGCCAATTTAGAATCTCCAATCCACCTAACCTGCATTGCTTTGGATTGTGGGAGGAAACCGGAGCGCCCGGAGGAAACCCACGCAGACACGGGAGAACATGCAAACTCCACGCAGGGAGGACCCGGGAAGCGAACCCGGGTCTCCTAACTGCGAGGCAGCAGCGTTACCACTGCGCCACCGTGCCGCCCAGAATATTAAGATTTAATATATAAATGCAACAGTAAATATCTGATAAACATTCTTGTATTTCAAAATAGGACGCACCACTGACTCAGATTACTTCCTCTCTAACTACAGGAGATGTTTCCATGCAGTTCTCATCACCAGAGGTGCAATAAGATAACTCTGCAGCTGATCCTCTGGCAAAAATTGATTTAATTCCCAGACTTCTGCAACTTTAATTCATCTCATTTTACCATTTTTATCACATGCATTACAACCTGAGTCACAATCTTATAGTACACCCACAGATTCTGCTACCCCTGCAGCCCATCATCCAGTACAGTCCACCATACCATAAGGGACAGTCTTTTTCACCACTGGCTCATCCTGTTGCTTAATCCTTATTACCTGCAATCTAACCTTGGCCACAGTCTTCCAGTGCACCTATAGATTTTGTTGTCCCTTCAGCCCATCATCCAATATAATCCACCACACCTTGTAATCAGCCTACTGCAGCCTCATTTCATTATTTAACCAGTCCTCTCTATCTCCTTTCTAACCATGTGTAGGATTGATAAAGATGGATGACCTAAATAGTACATGTGGTTTGTGAATAAGGTGGCTGGTGTCTCTTTAAGAGACTAATTCACCCACCTGTATAAACTGGCCTAGAAACAGTCTCTAGCCAAATGTGTGAGGAGAGCAACGACTAACTGGGTGTTGAAGTAAGGAAGCAAAATAAATACCACAAATGTTCGCTTTTTATGTGGTTGGTTTTAATTATTTTAAAGGGATTTTTAATGGGAATTTTAAGTATTTAAATATATGTATGTTTTTAAGAGTCAAGGTGTTTTAACTAATTCTAAGTTTTGTTTTGTAGACCCGATGGGGCTTGTCACGTTTTTCTTTACTCTTTTCACAATATGGTTGGATTGAATTGCTATGTGTTGTTTATAGATCTTGATTTATTTAAATTTTTTTTTGCTTTATTATCATTTCTCTAGTTCTTGGGAGGTTTGTGGGGTTTTAATGCACATTACTACTAAGTTAATTTGTATTCATGGTCTAACGGAAGCCATCACGAGTCGTATTGTATTTATTTATCTGTTGTCTGTAATGAATGTAATTTATATGACTCTATATAGACATGAGCATTTATCTTAAATGCCAGACTTGTGCTACTCATGGGCACAATCATTTTCTCATACAGAGCCTTTCCAGGCAATGCATCATCATACAGTGTTCATTAGACCCCATACACCATCTTCTGGGACATCAGTTCATCCTCTGTGGTTCTCAGAAGATGCAGATGATACTGATTCTGTGAACCTAATTCAAGCTTCAGCCTCTAAACCACAAAGGTCATATTCAGAGGTAAGCAGGTGAAGAACTGCAAAAATATCTGGAACTCAGTCAAAAGCATGAGGGTCTGTATTGTTTTAATAGCATATGGATATTGTGGAATATTTAACTTAACAAGTACACCTCATCATATCAGTATTTGGTTTTGTTATGCTGTGTCTAGCTCTACTAGGGTAAAAAATATCTACTGGAGATTAAGATCTGAATACACATATATTCAAGTCAAGTCAAGCTGGGGAGCATGCACTGGTACATCACGTTGCCGCACTCACTACATGATGAAACAACTCGAGATCCCGGTTGGCAAGGCAGACACACAGTCTAGTCCCAACCTCTGGAAATGACCCTCTGTCTGCTGCAGCCAGATGTTACGTAGGCGACCCCTTGGCCTGGTCCAACCACTCGGGTTCCCAACAATGAGGCTCTTATGAGCCTGATCACCCACAGGGTAACACGCCACATGGCTGTAGTGCCGTAACTGACGCTCCCTTGCAATGCAGGTAATGTGCCTCATTCGGGACTCCATGAGCAACCGCTTATTCAACACTAAGTCAAACCAACAGTACCAAAGGAGTCCAGTCTTTGTCTCAGGTCACCGAATAGCATCTATGACTCGCAACCATATAGCAAGACAGAAAGCACCAGGACTCCAAAGACTTGGACCTTCGTCCTTTTGCATAAATATTGGGAGCACCACACACCCCTTTCCAGCGACATCATAACCCCCCATGCTCTCCAAATCCATCTACTGACTTCATAGGAAGAGTCACCAGAGACATGAATGTCACCACCGAGATAAGTAACCTCTTTATGAGGCCAACACTCTCTCCGCAGACAGACACACTGCTGATGGCCATGCTCATGAGGTAATTAAATGCCTGGATCTTTGATTTTTATCCAGGACACTCACAAGCCCAGACACTCAGACCCCTCACTCCGTCTCTTGAGCGTCCCAATCAGAGCCTCCATTGACACCATGAAGATCACGGCATCGTCAGCAAAGTCAAGATCCATGAATCTTTCTTCACCAACAAATGCTCCACAGCCGCTGGACCCCACAACCTTGCCCAAACACATATATTGATAACTAATAAATGCATAGTGTTTGTATGGAACTTCACTTTGACACATGAGCTGCATTCTTTTAACTACAGATAAATACAAAGTATACAATGTCTTTTGCAATAAGATAATGTTGCTGCTTCTAAGGAAGGGAAAGCAGGATTTCCAGATGTAAGACTGTGTGTTTTCTACATTAAATACAATATCTATTAAATTGCAGCCAGTGATATAAGTTGTTATAAACCAGCTCTGTCTTTGTTTGGAAGTCACCTACAGAGGGGAAAGACAATCACATCATCTTGTGAACATCTCCAGCAATATGTATCAATCAAGGGCACCAGAAGGGGGTGGGTTACGGCTGATTTTACCATACAGTATTTTTAGTCGACCAATGAGGAACAT
The DNA here is from genome assembly GCF_016835505.1 of Polypterus senegalus. Taxonomy (NCBI): domain Eukaryota; kingdom Metazoa; phylum Chordata; class Cladistia; order Polypteriformes; family Polypteridae; genus Polypterus; species Polypterus senegalus. The sequence goes on from NW_024382486.1 coordinate 17,766, forward strand.
GAGTACCAAGTTTCATGAAAATCGCTCCAGCCGTTCGGACATGATGCTGGAATATACATACACACATTGACTTTTATATATATAGATTCAGGAAGATGGCAGAGGGAAAATGAAAAAAAAAAACAACCACAGTTGTTGCAGTTGAGGTTTTGCTTTGTTTTGTTAGTGGATGGTAGCAGACATCCACATGCTCAATGGTCCTTCATATGCCTGGAGGTGTAAATGATGAATCAGAAATACTAAATTTAATGATGACGTCAGAGGATCAATGGGATTTGGAAAGGTTTGAGTATTAAATATTCTCAGTATGGGCAGGCTAGTTTCTGAAATCTTCCCCAAACTCAACTTGTATGTGCTAGTTTGATACCAAAATTGACAACAGTCCTGTGTTAGTTTGTTTTTTTTGATAGTCTCTCTATTATAAAAAAAAAATCTTGGAGAGAAACACAAGGGTGTCAAGACGTGATCTTCACGTTAAGATCATGAAAGACATTTAAAAGAAACTGTGAGATGAAAGAGATTGGCCACAGAGCATCTAGCGGGGACCTTAAACATGAGACTTTGTGCCAAGAGATTGACCCAGGACCGTCTCGCGATGATGTGGAACATGAGGTTCTTGTAAGACACACCCTACTTACAATCAAGATCAAATAAGCCAAGAGGCAGCAAAACACTCAGTCGTGTAAAGGATTTGAGCACACACGGATATGCATATAAGGCATATAAGGACAGTACGTTATAAATTAAAAAACGTAGATGACTAAGCGAAGAAGAAAGAGCAGCGTGGAGAAAAGAGACTCAAAAGTGTTGGAGAAAAAAAGAAAAAGAATAATCTAGGTGCAAATTCAGAAAATAAGGAAAGTAATTACCAGCCTGGAACAAGTGGAATTGAAAAAAAGCACGTCCAATCGGGCTCAGAATTAAAAGAGAGTAAAAGACAAAGTAGAATTTCATAAAGACGTTCACCAACGTTGGTGCTAAACACATGCAGAGCAGGTTAGAGATTATGACACTCGAAATGCTCAAAAAAAAAAAACGGTGGCGCGATACACGTGGAGTAAGTTAAAGAAAATTAGAAAGTATAAAAAAGAAAGTAAAGATCACAGGAGCACAAACAAGCAAACTGCCTCATTTAACTATGCACCTGTCTAACTTTGGTTTTGCACAATAATCTCTGCACTATTGTACCTTAACACTTAATTGTACTTTATTCACATAATTTTACTTATTTCTTATGTTCTACTATACTGTTATCTTTCAATCTATGACTTTTTGTTAATCTAATTGATATTCTTCTAATTTTGCACAGTTTTTGATAAGCAGATCAGGATGCATTTCACTGCGTGTTGTCCTGTACTGTATACTGTATCTATGCACGTGACAAATAAAGAATCTTGAATCTTGAGAATTTCAAAATGGAGTTGACCCAATAAAATTAATAAAAAAAATGGAGTTTACCTCACATGCATTTATTAGTTACTTTGTAAAAAAAGTATTAACTGTTGATGATGTAGATCGTTTTGTCTGTGCTGAAATTCCAAACAGAGAAACCTATCCTGAATTATGGTACAAAGTCATTAAACACGTCTCACTGACCTCACTAAAAAGATTCAGCACATTGGGACTGGAAAGATTCCGAATATTGTTTTTACAGAAGTTCTCAAATAAAAGTGAAACTAATGAAATGGCAACAAAGAAAAAAAAATCTCAAAAGTGTGTATCCAGAAAAAACAAATCGGGGGTTGGCGAGCGAAGTGAGCAGGGGGCAAAGCCCCCTAGTCATAATAAAGAAGCTTTGCAATTGGTCACACTGAATATTCTTTTTATTATGCAAAAAAACAAAACAGAATTACAGTTTTCCGAGGCTTTTCTCATTTATACATGCTTCAGTAATCACATATTTTTGCTTAGGAACATTTATGGTGACCCTAATGGAAGCAGCCGAAACAAGAAGAAGAAGTAAACAAAAATGATCTTATCATCTAGGATAAGAAAGGTTTTTTTCAATTTAACATTCTTTTAAAGTCATGTATATATACTGATCAGCCACAACATTAAAACCACCTGCCTAATAATGTGTAGGTCCTCCTCATGCCACCAAAACAATTCTGGCCTGGCAAGGCATGGACCCCACAAGACTTCTGAAGTTGTCCTGTGGTTTCTGACACCAAGCATGTTAGCAGCAGATCCTTAAAATCCTGTAAGTTGAGAGGTGGGGTCTTAATTTATCACACTTGTGTTTCCAGAACATTGCACAGATGCTTCATTAGATTGAAATCTGGAAAATTCGGAGGCCAAGTCAACACCCTGAACTTTTTGTCATGTTTCTCAAACTATTCCTGAAAAATGTTTGCAGTGTGGCAGGGCGCATTATCCTGTGCACAGAGGCCAAAGCCATCAGGAACTACTGTTACCATGAACAGGTATATGTGGTCTACAATAATCTTTAGGTGGATGGCATGTGTCCACATGAATGCCAGGACCCAAGGTTTCCAAGCAGAACATTGCGCAGAGCAATATACTATGTCCACCGGCTTGCCTTCTTCTCAAACTGCATCCTGCTGCCATCTCTTCAACAGGTTATTGAAGCATGAACTAAAAGAAAATGTCATTTATCAGACCAGGCCACATTCTTCCATTGCTACATGGTCCAATTTTGACACTCACGTGCCCATTGTCAGTGCTTTTGGCAGTGGACAGGGTTTAGCATGGGCACTCTGACCAGTCTTTGTCTATGCAGCCCCATATGCGGCAAACTGCGAGGCAAGGTGTACTGTATTCTGACACCTTTCTCTCAGGGCCAGTATTAAGTTTTTCAGCAATTTGTGCAACAGTAGCTCTCCTGTGTGATCAGATCAGTTGGGCTAGCCTTCACTCTCCATGTGCATCAATGAGCCTTGTGTTCCCATGACCCTATCGCCGTTTCACCAGTTGTCCTTCCTTGTACCACTTTGTTCGGTACTAACCACTGCATACTGGGAACACCCCATAAGACCTGCCATTTTGGAAATGCTCTGACCAGTCATCTAGCCATCACAATTTGTCCCTTGTCAAAGTCACTAAGATCCTTACACTTGCCCATTTTTTCTGCTTCCAACACATCACCTTCAATAAGTGACAAGTGTTACCTGGTAGGTAACCACCCAAATAATAATCAGATTGCAATCCAGACCTAAGAATGTAATATTCTGATCTTCTCCCTGCCAAAAAAATAAACCAGCTGCCATGGTGCAGCGTCACATGCTTCGCCCAAGGCCCTGATGTCTGAGATTTGATCACCATAAGGGGATGCAAAAGTGTGAGCACTTGACGAGCTCTAATAAGGGTGAAACACATGTCATGTGCTCTTTGTATTATTTCACAGACACTGTATAACATATCTATGATTTGCTTCTCGCAACTGAGAGGATGTGATGGATGTTTGCCAACTTGCCAACCAACCACTAGTGTTATCTGGTAGGTAACCACCGAATGACCAGATTGTGATCCAGACCTAAAATGTATATATAAATATATATATATATATATATATATATACACATTGTAAGGTTTCTAAACTCTATTAGGACTCCCCGCAACGGGATGACACACCGAAGAGAGTCCTGAAGTACGATCACCCTGTTGCTGGGGCAACTGCAGGCTCCCAGCGCTGCAGCAAAAGCAAATTCGAGCCTGCCACGTTCGTGCTATAAGTGCCTGTTGTTGATGGGTGATGTAAGGGTGATTATAACTGCGGGGTGCAGTACTACTTGGCCACTAACCTGGCCACAACCCTGCCTGACTGATGTGTCTGTGTATAGAAGAGTGATAGATCCCACTACAATAAATAACTGTGCTGTTTCTTCTTCTATGCTGAATAAATCTGGTTTTGCTAGAATACTGAGACTCAGCCTTGTGTTTAAGGGTGCTAGACAGGGACTCACATGTCACTATATATGTATATATATACAAAAAATTGTTAAAAATATGCAGATCTTCATAAAATAGCTCAGTAAAAATATGATCTGACTTTGTCCATCAAGATTTTCTTCAAAAGCCCATCTGGAGCTGTATGAAAATGTGCTATATAAATAAATTTTATTTTTGTTGTAAATTGGTTTCTCATTGAGAGCCCAAAACTTAGAATCTTTTTATATATGAGAGGTAAAGAACATCCCAGAATTTGACCCATTTTTTTGGCAGTGAACCCTTGACTTCAGAGAAGTTGTATCTGTTCTCTGGACACATTCACTTTTGGTCTTGATTCCTTAATAAAGCATTACAAAGCATCATATCATATAAAACATGCGTGAAAATTAATCGACTTGCTGTTACGAAAAAAAAGCCCTAAAGAAGACATGTTTTAAAGCTGGGCAACTCACACAAGACTATATTTTAAAAATAAGTAACAATAAAAATAGTAATTATTCAAATATCTAAACACCAGCTAATAAAAGTCCAGATAAGGAATTACATTAAACAAGAGCTCTTCATGCCCAATTATTATTATTGTAGCGAAACCTGGCGCTGCTGCCCGGTAGGGCAATGGGTTTGTGTTTTTTACCCAGCCACAAGGGATGCACAAACCAGTGTGCCAGTATTCGTGCCAGTCCCAAGCCTGCATAAATGGGGAGGGTTACGTCAGGAAGGGGATCTGGTGTAAAATTTTGCCAAATCAATATGCGGACAACCATACAAATTTCCATACTGGATCAGTCGAGCCCCGGGTTAACAACGACCGCCACCATTACTGTTAGCCAACAGGGTGCTGGTGGAAATTGGGCTACTGTTGGCTAAAGAAGAAGAAGGAGAAGAAGAGAGGGGAGACGTGTCCGGAGGCAAGGGGGTAAGAGGAAAGTAAAGAGAGTGGAACTGAGGGTAGGAACTTTGAATGTTGGCAGTATAACTGGTAAGGGGAGAGAGTTAGCAGATATGATGGAGAGAAGGAAGGTTGATATATTGTGCATGCAAGAGACTAAATGGAAGGGGAGTAAGGCCAGGAGGATCGGAGGTGGATTCAAATTGTTCTATCATGGGAGGAGAAATGGGGTAGGAGTTATTCTGAAGGAACAGTATGTCAAGAGTGTTTTGGAGGTGAAAAGAGTGTCAGACAGAGTAATGATTATGAAGCTGGAAATTGGAGGTGTGATGATGAATGTTGTTAGTGCATATGCACTGCTAGTTGGGTGTGCAATGGGTGAGAAAAAAGATTTTTGGAGTGAGTTGGATGAAGTGATGAACAGTGTACCCAAGGGACAGAAAGTGGTGATTGGAGTGGATTTCAATGGGCATGTTGGTGAAGGGAACAGTGGAGACGAGGAGGTGATGGGTAGGTATGGTGTCAAGGAGAGGAATGAAGAAGGTCAGAGGATAGTGGATTTTGCCAAAAGGATGGACATGGCTGTGGTGAATACGTATTTTAAGAAGATAGAGGAACATAGGGTTACGTACAAGAGTGGAGGAAGATGCACACAGGTAGATTACATCCTATGCAGAAGAGTCAATCTGAAGGAGATTGAAGACTGCAAAGTGGTGGCAGGGGAAAGTGTAGTTAAGCAGCATAGGATGGTGGTCTGTAGGATGACGTTGGAGATCAAGAAGAGGAAGAGAGTGAGGCAGAGCCAAGGATCAAATGGTGGAAGTTGAAAAGGAAGACTGCAAGGTTGAGTTTAGGAAGAATGTGAAACAGGCACTGGGTGGCAGTGTAGAGTTACCAGACAGCTGGGAAACTACAGCAGATATAGTAAGGGTGACAGCAAGAAGGGTGCTTGGCGTGACATCTGGAAAGAGGAAGGAGGAAAAGGAAACCTGGTGGTGGAATGAGGAAATACAGGAGAGTATACAGAGGAAGAGGATGGCAAAGAAGAAGTGGGATAGTCAGAGAGATGCAGAAAGTAGACAAGAGTACAAGGAGATAAGGCAAGGTGAAGAGAGAGTGGCGAAGGCTAAAGAAAAGGCATATGATGAGTTGTATGAGAGGTTGGACACTAAGGAGGGAGAAAAGGACCTGTACCAATTGGCTAGCAGAGGGACCGAGCTGGGAAAGATGTGCAGCAGGTTAGGGTGATAAAGGATAAAGATGGAAATGTACTCACAAGCGAGGAGAGTGTGTTGAGCAGATGGAAAGAGTACTTTGAGAGGCTGATGAATGAAGAGAACGAGAGAGAGAAGAGGTTGGATGATGTGGAGATAGTGAATCAGGAAGTGCAACGGATTAGCAAGGAGGAAGTAAGGACAGCTATGAAGAGGATGAAAATGGAAAGGCCGTTGGTCCAGATGAAGCATGGAGGTGTTTAGGAGAGATGGCAGTGGAGTTTTTAACCAGATTGTTTAATGGAATCTTGGAAAGTGAGAGGATGCCTGAGGAGTGGAGAAGAAGTGTACTGGTGCGATATTTAAGAATAAGGGGATGTGCAGGACTGTAGTAACTACAGGGGGATAAAATTGATGAGCCACAGCATGAAGTTATGGGAAAGAGTAGTGGAAGCTAGGTTAAGAAATGAGGTGATGATTAGTGAGCAGCAGTATGGTTTCATGCCAAGAAAGAGCACCACAGATGCAATGTTTGCTCTGAGGATGTTGATGGAGAAGTTTAGAGAAGGCCAGAAGGAGTTGCATTGCATCTTTGTGGACCTGGAGAAAGCATATGACAGGGTGCCTTGAAAGGAGCTGTGGTATTGTATGAGGAAGTCGGGAGTGGCAGAGAAATACGTAAGAGTTGTACAGGATATGTACGAGGGAAGTGTGACAGTGGTGAGGTCTGCGGTAGGAATGACAGATGCATTCAAGTTGGAGGTGGGATTACATCAGGGATCGGCTCTGAGCCCTTTCTTATTTGCAATGGTGATGGACAGGTTGACAGATGAGATTAGACAGGAGTCCCTGTGGACTATGATGTTTGCTGATGACATTGTGATCTGTAGCGATAGTAGGAAGCAGGTTGAGGAGACCCTGGAGAGGTGGAGATATGCCCTAGAGAGGAGAGGAATGAAGGTCAGTAGGAACAAGACAGAATGCATGTGTGTAAATGAGAGGGAGGTCAGTGGAATGGTGAGGATGCAAGAAGTAGAGTTGGTGAAGGTGGATGAGTTTAAATACTTGGGATCAACAGTACAGAGTAATGTGGATTGTGGAAGAGAAGTGAAAAAGAGAGTGCAGACATGGTGGAATGGGTGGAAAAAAATGTCAGGAGTGATTTGTGACAGACGGGTATCAGCAAGAGTGAAAGGGAAGGTCTACAGGACGGTAGTGAGACCAGCTATGTTATATGGGTTGGAGACAATGGCACTGACCAGAAAGCAGGAGACAGAGCTGGAGGTGGCAGAGTTAAAGATGCTAAGATTTGCACTGGGTGTGACGAGGATGGACAGGATTAGAAATGAGGACAATAGAGGGTCAGCTCAAGTTGGACGGTTGGGAGATGCTGAGTATATTGGGAGAAGGATGCAAAAGATAGAGCTGCCAGGGAAGAGGAAAAGAGGAAGGCCTAAGTGAAGGTTTATGGATGTGGTGAGAGGGCATGCAGGTGATGGGTGTAACAGAACAAGATGCAGAGGACAGAAAGATATTGAAGAAGATGATCCGCTGTGGCGACCCCTAATGGGAGCAGCCAAAAGAAGAAGACGACGACTGTGGCCATGTGTGGCGGCTTATGCTTAAAGGGTCTAGCTGCTAAAACCAATGTATATTTTTGTTTTGGCTGCACAAGGTCAGTCTCTTTTATAAGGACCAGAGTCGCGCTGGGAGTTTAGCTCTTTGATTTGTCTAATGACAACCTCCCGTTATGAGACTAGGTATACATTTTCTCTGTTATGTTTATATTGGTTTTTAAAAGTAGTATTTTAAAGTAAAAGAACAATACCGGAAGGAATGCGTTCAGCCAAGAAAGAGCGATCACTATTATTCTGTGGTGACAGAAACAGTCTGTCAGTCGGTGAAGCCTTTCAATTAAGTCTCCCACAGTGTTGAAAATAAATCTTGAATTCTTTCTTATCAAACAATCAATCACTTCGACATCGCTACTGCTTCCCCAACAGACTACTCTCTGAATAGCCGTGCACCTTCTTTGCACCTGTAAAAGAATATTTTCTATAACAACTTTTAAAGCACACGATATCAAATCTTAAATATTTGGAAACTTGATACTAAATTTGAAAGGCTTGAAATCATATTTCAGACTCATGATACCAAATTTCAAAAAGCCGATATCAACCATTGGAAACTTGATATCAAATTTCCAAGAGTTGATATCTAATTTTAAAATGCTGATATCAAATATTAAAAGCCCAATATCAAATTTCAAAGTGCTGATATCAATTTTAAAACTCATGATATCAACGTTTTGAAAGCAGATTTCAAATTAAAGGAATTAAATGCTCAAACGTCCCCAAGTAGATATTGCTGCAGACCGGAGTAAAATGGGCGTTAATATCATTTTCGACTTCAGCCATAAATTTGCGCACGTCAGTCACTGATCAGCCAATCGAAAATTTTAACGTCGCGGTCAATCACCGTTTTATTCAACAAATCGCCAATCGGCGTTATTTGTCATTCATTGGCCACTTTAGCCAATTGCCTTTTGGATACATAAAAAGAAAGGTGGGAGTAATTTCTAAAGGTGGACATGTAAGATAGTTTCTAAAGGTGGACTGTCAAGATAAAGTGACTGTAAGAGATCTGTATATAACTGATAATAATATAACTGTATATTAATAAAATACCTCTGCGACGATAGTCTACTAGTGTCAATATCTTACACTATAGCACTTTGTCGAGTGCATTATTAAGACTGCAGTGTATTTTTACCACAGTCATTTATAAAGTAGCGGTTCTGAAAAAATAATGATAATAAAAGTTTGCATATGAGATATTTATCGTTACTGAACAACGTCTGAAGAAAATGTAAATGAACATAACAATACAAATTTGTGTCCGCCTAATTTTAATGGATTGACGTGCACTTAAGTGTGGGTTCTGCTTTATTAAGTCAGTCAGATTAAAACACGTTTGACTGTTGGTGTTTACTCGAATGTCCAAATGAAACAGCCTAAAAAAACAAGTTGTAATTAGCACATTAAATTAACAATTTATTTATTACACACTATGTCAACAAAAGCAACAGATTACTTGGCATGAATGGTATATACATCGTATAGGTTACACCCATCCATTTATTTTAAATCGTAGCATTAAACTTATAACGTTATACCATGTCATCAGTTAAAAATGCCTATGTAGTAAATTAATGTAGTAAGGCTAAGAAAAGCATACATATTACTAAAATACAGTAACACTTACCTCAAACTTCAACACTAGGTAGGACGGATCGACAAGCAGTTGGTAAGCTTCGAGAAAAGTTGCGTAATTTTGGTAGACTAAATGGAAGGGGAGTAAGGCCAGGTGGATCAGAGGTGGATTCAAATTGTTCTATCATGGTGTGGATGTGAGGAGAACTGTTGCTATCAGTGTGTGAAGAGTGGGAGAAGAGGGTTGCATGGGCAGCACATTGAACACATTTTATAAGTGGTCAGAAACTTGTAAATAACTCATGAAAGAATAAAGTTACGTTAAAACCAAGTACACTATTGTTTTTCTTGTGAAATTCCCAATAAGTTTGATGTGTCACATGACCCTCTTCCTATTGAAAAAACAAAAGTTGGATCCAAAATGGCCAACTTCAAAATGGCCACCATGGTCACCACCCATCTTGAAAAGTTTTCCGCCTCACATATACTAATGCGCCACAAACAGGAAGTTAATATCACCAACATTCCCATTTTGTTAAGGTGTATTCATATAAATGGCCCACCCTGTATATCTATCTATATCGATAGATAGATAGATAGATAGATAGATAGATAGATAGATAGATAGATAGATAGATAGATAGATAGATAGATAAGGCACTATAAGATAGATAGATAGATAGATAGATAGATAGATAGATAGATAGATAATTTATTAATCCCAATGGGAAATTAACATAATCCAGCTATAATGTCGTGGTTTCAGAATACTGATCTTCACAAGTTTTGACTATTTATCAGGCGTATACAATCCTTTTCTTTTAATTTTGTTCCCATATGTAAAACCTGTATTTTAAGTTAAAAATGCAAGTGTTATTGAAAATGTGACTCCTAATAAAAGATAAGTAAGAACCATATTATTCTAGAGTATGTTTGTAAGTGAACAGCAAAGCCTTGATCAGGATGCTCAGTTTCCAAGCTGTTTTATCTTGTGGGATTTACAGGTACTAGCAAAGTGCACACCATTTGTAACCATGTGGATAGAAGTGGAGGCTCTGGTCATATCTATCAGTTCTAAAAGTGTTAATACGCAAGGTGATTGGACCAGCACCACTTAAACAGAACACTCAGTATTATCACTACCAAAAACAAGATTTTCTTAATAATTATTCAATATAAATTGTGCAATAATTTCAAGAAATATTTACAATTATCAATAATGATTGGTCAGTTGAATTGAAAGAAAGAATGCACAAAGATTAAGTTTACCAAACAGACTGATCAAGGAATATACTGAAGTATCAAAACTACAGCATGCCCGCTTCTATATATTATATATAAATAACAAAAAATGTAAAATGCATAACAACTGTACAAAGCAGTTATAACAACTCTATTATGCACAGTCATTTTAACACACAAATAAAAATGGCAAAAGAGAAGTAAAGAAAGAGACTCACTTGTTTGAGTAGGGTTGAGATGTAATCCCGAGTTTAAATGCCTCAGTGGTGCTTTCCTTGTGCTTCCAACTGTGGTAAAACAAGTATGTCAAACTCTTCCCTCTCTCTAAAAAAACAAAACTAAAACAACCACACAAATGAACAAATTCTAATTATACCAACCAGAAACACTTCTGCATTTGTCATTTGAAACCACAATTCTTGACCTTGTAAAGTTTAGAATAAATGCTACGTATGGCATATTTCTAAATGTAATTTTAGCAATACTAAAGATGTACTAATGTATAGTTTAAATGTCACTTTAAACATATATATTCACTTATTTAGTTTATATTCTTGTCTAAATTCACAACAACTATAGGGTATTCTGTTTAACAGAATAATGGCGCTGAAAAGAAAAAGAAAGGACTGGTTATTTTCCACATGATGTCCCACTCGCCGTCTGCTGGTCCATCCATGAACAGATTTTCAATCCTCTCAACTGTCTGTATAACTTTAATAATAACACAGAAAAAGAGAGGATTGTACTCATAGACACACTTTCTGTACTCATTAGAGATTTACTGAAGGCTAATTAACCTCTGGCATCAGCACATCCAGAATGATGTGAACTCTGTCAATCCTCTCAAAAGTGCCTACAGCTCTTGACAGCACTTCATCCAAGAAGTTGTACAGGCCATCTATCAGCTCCTCATCTTCTATATAAGTCATTACCCAGTGACCTTTAGGATTTTCATAATTTTCTTAACCTTTTGGACGATACTTTACGAGATACAACAGCCTGTTGGACAAGAAAATACAAGTGTTTGGCACTATAAATTCATCTTAGCTCTTTGCTGCCAGAGAGATTACAATAACACATTTTTATTTGTCATCTGAACTAAGTTACCAGCAAGTGATCATCTGCTCCATGGTCCTTTATTATGAACTCCAACAGCTTCTCATGTTGAGTCCTCCTGTAGGCTCTGCTGATCTCTGCAGCCTCATAACCTGAGCCACTTGTTCTTCAGTCAGCTGCCCTACTGCAGCCACACAGCCACACTGTGGACACACAAATCAATACATCAGACTGTCACATGGAGTATTTGTCTTATGTAAGCGGTCTGGTTGTGGTCTGAACACTTGTGTTTCCTCAGAAAAGTGGACACATTGAAAGATAGTTGAAACTGTGAGGATTACTCTGTGGATCACTACAAAAACTCCTGTTGGATGTGATCTCAATAGTTTTTCTGAATACATCCATTACTTCAGAGTATTACGATTGCTACAGTCCGGACACTGGCTAAAGTAATATGCAAGTCACAGAAAAGCTTTAATGATATTTTTATTCCAATCATCAAAATAACCAATCTAACACTTCCCATGTGACAACAGGTCCCAAAGCTTATGACAATCCTTCACACCATGTTCAATTTTAAGGTTTTTACTCAAGTTGAGCCAAGTATCAAACCACAGTGGTAGACTAAGTTCTACATTAATACCTTGGTGTGGCTGTATCAGTATATTCCTCAATGAGTTCACTGCTGCCATGATCTTCTTGGTCCTGACTTTTAGACATTAAAATATTAATGTTATTCATTTAACAGAAACAAAGAGTGCCAATAAAGGTTTACCTGTATACACCAAAACACACACTGGTGTATTTAAAGTAACACTATATGAACTTATTTAGACATTAAAAAATGTAAAATTCCAAACTTATTTAAACTGTTTTCCCCTGGTTGGATGTGAGGTGTCACCTTTGATTGTCCATGCATCCCAAAAAGGAGCAGGGTACCCGCACTGGCACTCAGCAATGGTACACTCAGAACAAGTACCAATATCTGCAAATTATTCTAAGAAGGCACAGGTCATTTGGCACCCACTAAACCAGACCATAGGACATGGCCACATAAAATTATGGGATAAATTGTTAACAAAACTAAAAGGAAACACTGAATATTTACCACCCATACGAGCTGTTCTCCAGAACAACCAAACACCACCACTTTCTAATGGCAGGCATGTCATCCTAAGATAAAAAGGATATATCACTGAATGCCACGGTTAAAAGTATGTCACATATGAAGAAAGAAATGTATATATCAGCATCTTTAAAGGACTTACAGCAGTAAAATCAAAGGGTTCCCTCCATGGTCAGATAGATAAAGTGCATACTAACAGAGAACAAGAGAAAAAGTACTGAAATCACACACAATCTAAACACAAATGAAAGGTTACATAAAGCCTATAATTAATAATTAAATACCATCAACATGTAAATTCCACAGTCTACTGAACCATTAGGCTGCTTTGGGATGTCCTATGAAAAGGAGGAAGGAAAAAAAACACACATGTGAAAGTCCAAAACTACAAGTGAAATTACAAGTTTAACAAATGGTTGTATCCAATTTACCTTATTTTTCATTAATATCCAATTGTCAGCAGATATTCTTGTCGCAAGTTTTCTGAAAGGAAAAAAATATATAAATGTCACTTGTAATTACATTGAAAAGGTCCTGTGTACATCACAACTGTCAGTCTGAGTCTCATACAGTAAAGTGATGCACTGCCCATTGTTTGAAAGTCTTAACAGTTTAGAAATGTCATGCATCACCTGCAGAAAACTACCAAGAAAGTCTGTTAAAATTGACGGTGCCAAAACACGACTGATTACTTGGTATTACAATTTAGACACATTGTTCCAAGAGCTCCAACATAAGGAACTCAACTGAAAAGGAAAAAAGGTAACATCATGCATTATATTATATATATATATATATATATATATATATATATATATATATATATATATATATATATATATATATATACACACACATCTGTGATAAATTAGCTTTCTGTCTTAGACTTTACCCATCTAATATCCATGGTCTCCGGTGCTCATCTGTGACCCTAACCAGACTAGCAGGTCAGGGCAAACAGCAATTACTGAAACAGCAAACCTATTTTTAAAAACACTTTAACTGTTTTAACAGTTTACTGAAAATAGACATGGTTCTATGTACAGACATGAAGTATAACCTATATACTCTTCAGCCAACTTACATCTTAAAATAAAACTGAAAATACTCATTTATATTGAGCTAATGTAGGTTGCAGGTTTGTTCTCCTAATGGTGTCTGTTGTCATTAACAGCACAGCAAAGTACATCAACCACTGCAGTATTTTACATACAACAGAAAAATATACTGTAGGCAATTGACCTGTATATGAAAGATATGACACTACAGCTGGTTAAAGGGCTGCAAGTGCCAAACAATTTCTTCTTCATCATCATCAATTCCCACTTCTATGTGGGGTCAATGTGCTTAATCAGCACTCTCCATACAGCTTAGCCCTGATCTTACTCCCCTGTCGGACCCTTGCCCTCCAGATATTCTTTTACTTTATCCATCCATCTCTGCTTATGGCCTCACTAGCTTTCTCTTCCCCTGTACTTCAATTTTTATCATCTTTTGACCCACATACACATTATCTCTACTCATTACAAATTCAAACCACCTCAGTCTACTTTCCAGTATTTTCTTAGATATCTCTCTCATTTGTGTTGCTCCTTGGATTGTCTCATTCTGTGCATAAATAAAGTCGCAGCAAAACGTCCAAATGAAATTAAAAGAAAGGACTGGACACCATACGTGGTAATTATCAATATAGAAATTGATAAATCGGTTTAAAGATTACTTAGCTTGAGTTAATGGGAAAAGTGGGATACACGTACCTCCGTAGGAAACTGCTGTTCTGCGGTGATCTCGCAAGTATGAGGGGCCAAACAGGCCATAAATCATATATTTCTGTGTGTAATTTATTGGTTTACGTGTGAACAAAACTGGTTTCATTCATATGAACCATACTGGTTCGTGTCCGTATATTATTGGTGTGTGCGTGAACTATATCCGTTTGTACGTGCATATAACTGGTTTGCATATGAATTATATTGATTTACGTGTGTATATAACTGGTTCCAGTATGATTTGTTATTGGTTTGTGAGTGAACTGCATTGGTTTACGCTTGCATGTTATTGGTTTGCGTATGAACTATATTGGCTTGCGTCCTGTGTCGGTCTAACAATGGATTTGCGTATGCACTATATTGGTTTCATGCACGTCTTATACTGGTTTCATGTGGGTAACCTGTCGATTTTGCGCTCGAACTCTATTGGTTGTATGTGTTTACTATGTCGGTTTCGCGCACGAAACATATTGATTATGCGTGCGCACCCTATCGCAACTCTGTGTATGAACTATATCGGTTCTGCGTGTGAACTATATTGGTTGTTCACGTGATCTTCAGAGGAAATGGGCGGGGCAAGAAACAGAAACTCAAGGGCTGGTAGAGCCATGGAGTGTAAAGAGAAGTGGTTAGGAGACGCATCTGCGTTTAAACGGAACTATATATTTTTTCCGCACAATACGTTTGCGAAAGACTTGATGGTAAATAATACTATTTAACAGAATCCACCCTTGATTCTGTAATGAACACAAGGCTGAAGTTGGGCACATATTGGGCCGTCTTATTTGTTTCCAGGATCATGTTTGCTCGCACCCAGCCACAATACTTTTCACACAACTTTTGAAACCAGTTATTCATTCTGAAGGCAAAATATTCTACATTTACTAACGCCTTTATCCAACATACAATATTTAGATTAAGGTGACCATCCGTCCCCGTTTTCCGGGGACAGTCCCCTTTTTCGGACAACTGACCCCACTCAGAAAACATGTCCCCGTTTTGTCCCCGGTTTAAGATTTCATCCCCGGTTTCAGCTGGTTTCATTTTTTGAATGTATCTCATCACCAGAGATGCATCACCACGATAATTTGAACTCTGCGCGCGTGCGCGGTGTTTTGACGAAGGTCATGCTTTACCGCATCCTGCAACTTTGCCGAGAAATCACGTGATACGCTTTCGCTTTGTACTCTGTAGTATTAAAAGTCGCTACTCGTGATCTGCAGATTCTACGCTCCTCTAGCACCCCCCATGTCCCCAAATTGGCCCAAAAAATCCTGGTCACCTTATTTAGATACTACTGGTTAGATTCGCCCAGTGCCCTCCGCGCCGCACAGAGAGGTGAAGTGACTTGTTTATGGTCACATTGTGTCATTATCAGGACTTGAACCCACGAACTCAGTTTAAAAGTGCAGTCTTAAACACTACGCCACAATGCTTGCACATCTACAACGTGTATATTAATTGGCATAATATAAACTTGTCCAGGACAGATTCCATTGTTAAAGTTGAGTTTAACATTTTCAACCCGTTCAAGTTTTGGTTGAAAATCTGGAATATTATTTTTTCAAATAATGGATCAGTTTGCGGATTAATGTACACACTGTAGAATATTTTGCCTTGCTGTTAATATAGAAGAAGAAGCTGCTTTGTGAATAAGTAGCTGACTGTACCCTTATACTGGATGTCGCTAGAAGTGAATAAAAAGGCAGGTGAATGTGCACCAAACTTAAAAATAATTACCACCAAACCCTTTCACAAACATACTGTGACGTGCATTTCCCCTTGGGATTAATAAAGTATCTATCTATCTATCTATCTATCTATCTATCTATCTATCTATCTATCTATCTATCTATCTATCTATCTATCTATCTAAAAGTATTCAATCCCATTGAAATTTGTCATAAATTTATGCAAGACAAATTATTTGTACACATATTTATTCATTCAGTATTTTTTCTTATGCTGTAACAAAACATTTCCAAAGTCAAAATAAACTATTTTATGTAGACATTTAATTGAAGAAGAAAATCTCCAAAGTTAGTGTTTACACAAGTGTTTAAAGCTCTGTGCTTTGGATGCTCCAGGTTTACACCAATGACAAATTAATTACAAAGGTGGCAGACATTTGACAGTCATATTAAACATAATGAGGTGCTCCTTTCTCTCTGGATATAAAAAGCCCCCTTCGTGGGGGCCGTAGTCTTTGGTGGACAGTCACTGAAAAAATCAAGAGAGAGGAGCATTCTGCTAATGTGAGAAACAAAGTTATTGAAATGCACAAGGTAGCAGGAAAGGACTATAAAAATATCGAGTTTGAATGTCCCATTGCGCACTGCTGGATTGATCATCAGAAAGTGGAAGGTTCATCACAGCACCCTGACTCTTACTAGAACAGGCCGTCCCTCAAGACTGAACATCAGAGTTAGACATCAACAGGAGAGAGAGGAGACTAGAAATCCAATCGTCACTCTCAGATGTTTGCAATGCTTTTTGGCTGAAACTGGAGTGAAGGTACAAGGGTCCACAATTTCAAAGGCTCTCCATTAAACAGGCCTCTACAGGAGGGTGGCAAGAAAGAAGCCATTCCTTAAGATGGTCCACATAAAAGCACATATGGCGTGTTTCCAGTTAAATGTGGGGAGAAGGGTTTATGGTCAAATGAAACCAAAATAGAACGTTTTTCTCAGACTTCAAAGAGGTACAGAATGTGTGGTGTAAAACAAACACTGGCCATGCCACAAGAAACAGCAGACCTACAGTGGAATATGGTGGTGGCAACATCTTGCTATGGGGATGTTTTTCATGTGCAGGGCCTGAGAATCTTGTCAGAGTTGAAGGGGGAATTGATGGGCCCAAATACCACACAATATTGCAGGAGAACTCGTTCCAGTCTACTATGAATTTAAAGCTCGGGAGAAGAGATGACAATGACCGTAAGCATTAGACCAAAGTGACACTGGGATGGCTCAAAAACAGACAGGTGAATGTTTCGGAATGGCCAAGTCAAAGCCCTGATCTTAACCCTGTTGAGAATCTGGGGCACTGTTTGAAAACTGCTGTTCAGAGATACCATCCCACCAACATAGAGGGTACCTAGAAATCATGCCAAGAAGAATCAGACCTGAGCAATGTGCAGAACTGGGACATATTTACATACCCCAAAAGAATGAAGGCTGTTACTGCAGCAAAAAGGTTCTTGACAAAATATGAATATGCTGGGCTTGAATACTTAGGCAAACAATCACTTTGGAATTTTTCTTTAGTTATTTGGAGTTTGATAACGTTTTGTTACAGCACAAGAGTTCACTTTAAAAATACCAAATCGATAAATATGTGGACAAATCTTTTGTCATGCAGAAAATTAGGATGACTTTTAAAGGGATTGAATACTTTTGCATGTCACTGTATGTTTGTGAAAGGGCTTGGTGGTAATTCTTCTTACCAGTATTTTCCCTTAATTCTGAAATGATCACAGGACTGAAGCTAGGTACGCATTCGGCTGGCATTTTATTCACTCCCAGTTTACGCTTGCAGTCAGCTACTTATTCACACAGCTTTTGCAAAGCAGCTTCTTATTCTATTATAACAGCAAGGCAAAATATTCGACAGTGTGTACTTTAATCGGCATCATTACAGACTGATCCATTATTTGAAAAAATAAATATTCCACATTTTGGTCCTGTTCGGGTCACAATTGTTAAACTCTAATTTAACAAATGAATCTGTCCTGGACAAGTTTATATACGTCAATGTCACAAAACTGAAAATTAAGGTGGCCAACGTCATTTAACGTCACAGTAAATCCCATTTATCTGATATTGAAGTGGGAATACTTTGTCAGTTTCACCCTGATACTCGCACTGCATCTTAAAAAAACTTATCTGTCTTTTCACAAAACTGTGAACGGTAAGGTAGCCCAATATGATGTAACTGACCCATGCAGGTCCTAAATGTTAAATGTTTAGCTTTTCAAAGAATTGACACGTCTAGTCAATTAATTTACACGTTTTAGATGTGCAAGCATTGCGGTTAGGGCTTTACACTTTCAACCCTTTGTTCGTGGGTTCAAGTCCTGATGTGTGACCCTGAGCAAGTCACCTCACCTGTCTGTGCGGCGCGGTGCGGGGTCGCCGGGCATAATAAATCTAACTAGTAGTAACTAAATGTTATGTTGCATAAAGACGTCAATCGTAAATGTTGAATATTTTGCCTTTAGAATAAGTAACAGTTTTGAAATACTGTGTGAACAAGTACAGCTGCGGATTGCAAGCAAGCATGTAGATGGGGCCGAATACATACCTGACTTCAGTCTTGCGTTCATTACAGACTCAAGGGTAGATTCTGTTAAATAGTATTATTTACCATCAAGTCTTTCGCAAACGTATTGTGCGGAAAAAATATATAGTTCCGTTTAAACGCAGATGCGTCTCCTAACCACTTCTCTTTACACTCCATGACTCTACCAGCTGTTGAGTTCCTGTTTCTTGCCGCGCCCATTTCTTCTGAAGATCACGTGAACAACCGATATAGTTCACACTAGTGATGGGCGGAGTGAAGAATCAAAACGTTTGAAGCAATTGTGTCGGAAATCGTATGGAAGCTTCGAAGCATTTGACACTCACCTCTCTAGTGACCCCTCCTGGCCATTTTCATTAACATTACACAAACTCATGCTCCACTTCAATGACGTCTGTTATAACTCTTATTGCTTTTATTTTTTCGCTGCTACAGACTGACAACGAAGATAAGGGTTCGTCAGCAACGTCTAGTGTCTGATGTCTAAAAAATATAAATATATATATATATATATAACCAACGCCGACAAGCAGAATGCACTATACGATAGCAAGAGTTAAACAAAATAAGACGCCTCACTCATGGATTCCCGGCTCTTTCAATTAGTATTGTAATGACCCGGCAGTCAGCGCTAACAGCCTGGTGCATTATGGGTATTTCTTTAGAGTTTACTTTTTATGTTAATTAAGCAAGGCAGTCAAATTCTTTTGTATTAGAGATGTTAAGTGTTTATGTCAAGTTAGTTTGGGTGGGTTGGGTTCATTTGCAGCCCAGTTATATAAAAGTGTAACAGTTACATGGAGAAAGATGTCTTTATGAAATACCTTGGCAATGGCCTTGCAATGCGTTAAGCTTTGTTTTTGACTCTCTGCTCTATTAAAGAGGTTATAAAGGACAGAGCTGTGTCTTGCTAGATATTCCATCTATGCAATTATTTACGGAGACACTCGGGGTCGTGCGGTGTATGGGACACGAGTGTTCGTCTGCTTAATGAGCTAGGTACAGCTGCGTGTATGGCGCTGGCATTCCGCTAGCCGATAGTT
The DNA here is from genome assembly GCF_016835505.1 of Polypterus senegalus. Lineage (NCBI taxonomy): Eukaryota > Metazoa > Chordata > Cladistia > Polypteriformes > Polypteridae > Polypterus > Polypterus senegalus. The sequence continues at coordinate 37,525 of NW_024382486.1, forward strand.
TAGGGGAAGTGCGCAGCAAAGTTCAGCTCCGAGAACTTCAATACTCAACTACCAGTTGTTACAGTGGTGTCAGGAGTGGGATTTCAGGCTGTTTAGAAGACGCCGTTATGGAGCAGAGTATTGTCGAATTAGAGCGTGCCATCTGAGAGAACAGCGTTATGCTAGAGCGCCTGACAAGTGGAACAATGCGGAGAGAGGTGTCACACTGGCCTGATGGTGCCAGTGTTCCCCGGACAGTGTTACGCTCTTCTAGGCACGGCCAGAATGAACCTTCAGCTGCCGCAACGACACCCCAAGTTACCAGTCGGCCGGGCCTCCTCACACGGTCACCTGCTAAGCTACCGCGATACAGCGGGTTGACGCCTCTGGAGCCATATCTTGCACAGGTAGATCTGGCTGCCCTCCACGATGGATGGAGCTGCGAGGAAGCCGCGACACACTTGGCCCTTGCCTTGGAGGGTCCCGCACTTCAGGTACTCATTGATCTGTCACCTGAGGAGCGTCGTGATCTCCAGGCCCTCACCGTTGCTCTCAACCGTCGCTTTGGACAGAGAACCTCAGCGGAGCACAGCAGAGTGGAGCTGACTAACCGACGCCAGCGTGAAGTTGACAGTGTGGGAGCATTCGCAGCTGACATCAGGGTCTATGCACGGAAAGGCTACCCTACTTTCCCGGCAGCAGCGAGGGAGGAGCTCAGCCTCCATGCTTTCCTGCGGGGCCTTACACCAGAGCGTCTCCGCCAGCATGTCCGTCTGTTGTCACCCCAAGATCTGAGTGAGGCACTGTGGGAGGCTGAGCGGGCTGAGGAGGTGCCACAGGCTGAGTCAGCGACGGGTCGATCGCCACGCCCGCACCGGCTGACAAGAGCAGTTGAACGAGGGGTGGAAGGGGACCAGCCTGAGAAGGTGGAGGTCAGTCGCGCCCAACCAACATCAACCCCCCGACGGAGGCCAAGACTAGACCGCTGTTTCCGATGCGGAGAACCAGGGCACTTTGCCAGGGACTGCCCTGCTCCAAGTCCCCTGCCTCGTACAACATCATCTCCGGGAAACGACCTCGGAATGAGGCCGTGAGGGGACCCTCGCTCCGTTTTTCAACACCCCTCCACAATGACTGCCCTACAGTGGGGCGCTGTGGGTTTTCCAGTGGACTGTACTTAGACTGCATTATTGACGGGCGGCCATGCAGTGCCCTAGTGGATACGGGGTCCACTATTTGTTTGCTACAAAGAGGAGTGTTGCCCGAAACAGCTGGTCCTCTTCCAGAGGACTGGACCCCCACCAATACCGAACTGTGCACTGTTACAGGTGAAAGGACAGTAATGCCCGGAAAGAAACTGTTGTCTGTGGTGGTGGGGATGAACCAGATCAGCCACAAGTTCTGGCTCGCTGACATCAGAGATGAGTGCATTATTGGGTTGGACTTGTTGGCCCACTGGGGAGCACGTGTTGATGTGTCAAGGGCCGTCCTCTGCCTCGATAATGAGACTGTGCCGCTCCGGTCGGGCTGGAACCATCCTGGAAGGGCTGCTAACCTGAATTCACCTGGACACCCCTGCTCACCGGCTCCCGGCCGCTGCTCAGGAGCTATAGGGACTCAAGAGGAACCCCAGGAGAGTATTGCAGCTCAGACCAGTGCATCCCAACTGCTTTCACCACACGACCCCCCATCATCTGATACGGTTGCCGCTGTGGAGGAATTGGGCCGTCGAAGTGGTGAGCATCTGAGCGCGCCACAGAAGGAGCAACTACAACGCCTATTGAAAGACTTTGTGGACATTTTTGCGGCCCGAGAGGAGGACTGTACCAGGACAGCTCTAGTGAAACATCACATTGACACTGGCCACGCCGCCCCCATTTGTTTGCGCCCCCACAGATTGCCTCTTGCGAAGCGTCAAGCTGCTGAAGAAATGATTCGTGATATGGCAGCTAACGGCATTATTGAGCCTTCGGACAGCCCCTGGGCTGCACCTATGGTCATGGTGCAGAAGAAAACGGGGGGGGGGGTGGCGCCCCTGTGTGGATTTCTGCAGACTAAATGCAGTCACTCGCAAGGATTCATACCCACTGCCACGCATCGATGATGCATTGGATTATTTGGCTGGATCCTGTTGGTTCAGCACCTTGGACTTGCGCAGTGCGTATTGGCAAGTAGAACTGGCATCAGAGGACCGGCCCAAAACTGCATTCACCATCGGACAAGGGCTGTGGCAGTTTAAGGTGATGCCTTTTGGACTTTGTAACGCTCCGGCCACCTTCGAAAGACTGATGGAGCGGGTCCTTAAAGACATTCCCCGAACCCGCTGTGTAGTCTACTTGGATGATCTGTAGGTCCATGCCAGAGACCAGGCTGTTCACAATTTATGGGAGGTCCTGACAGCCATCCGTAGCGCCGGGTTGCGGCTGAACCCCCCAAGTGTAACCTACTCACCCGACAGACCCAGTTTCTGGGACACGTGGTTAGCGAGAGTGGGGTGGCTACCGGACCCAAGGTTTGTCAGAGACTTTGCAACCATTGCCAGCCCCTTGCACCAGCTGACAAATAAGGGCCGGCGGTTTGGGTGGTCTGAGGACTGCGCAGCAGCCTTCCAGCAACTAAAAGCCGCCCTCATCAGTGCACCTGTCCTGGCTTACCCTGACCCCAACCAACCTTTCCTTGTGGACACTGACGCTAGCAATGTGGGTGTTGGGGCCGTACTCCCAGGGGAGACGGAGAGAGTGGTGGCCTACTATAGCTGCAGCCTCAGTCGACCAGAAAGAAATTACTGCGTCACCCGGCGGGAGTTGTTGGCAGTGATCCTGGCAGTACGGCACTTTAGGCCCTACCTCTTGGGTACTAGGTTCACACTTCAGACTGACCATGCTAGCCTTGCTTGGATGTTAAATTTCCGGCAACCAGAGGGCCAGGTGGCAAGGTGGATGGAGATCCTCCAAGAATACGATTTTGAGGTACAGCACCGACCAGGGCGGCAGCATGCCAATGCTGATGCCCTCTCCAGGCGTCCATGCCTCACCGACGAGTGTCGGTATTGCAGTCGTCAGGAAGAAAGAGGTCTGGGGCCATCATCAGCATCAGCAGGGCTAGGTGACACTGATGGGGGAGGGGAGCCGTTCACCACTGACCAGCTGAGGCAACTGCAGGCAAACGACCAAGTGTTGGTGAAGGTAAAGGGCTGGCTGGAGACCCAAGCACGTCCAGACTGGCAAACCGTGTCCTCCCAGGGGCCTGAGATCAAGTCACTTCACTCCCAGTGGGGCAACCTGGAGTTGCACGATGGCGTGGTCTACAGACGGTGGCAAGCACCAAGGGGGGGAATTGACTGTCTGCAACTTCAGGTTCCCCATGCTCTGCGGTCAGAGGTCCTCCGTTGGGTTCATGGAGCAGCTGGATCCGGCCACTTTGGGAATGCTAAGACAGTGCGACGGCTGCGCCAGCGGTTCTATTGGCCAGGGTGTCGTCAAGATGCAGAGCTGCATGTTCACTGTTGTGATGTCTGTACCGCACAGAAAGGACCCGGCCAACGCTCTCACGCGCCATTGCAGCAGTACCTAGTCGGGGCACCCATGGAGAGGATTGGGGTGGATGTCCTGGGTCCTTTTCCTGCCACCGAAGCTTGAAACCGCTTTGTCTTGGTCGCTATGGATTATTTTACGAAATGGCCAGAGGCATAAGCAGTTCCTGACCAGAGTGAGATGTTCACCCGATTCGGAGTGCTGGACGAACTTCATAGTGACCAAGGGCGTAATTTTGAGAGTCGGTTGTTCAGAGAGGTGTGCCAGCGGCTGGGGGTGAAGAAGACAAGAACCACCCCCCTTCATCCTCAAAGCGATGGACTGGTCGAGCATTTCAACCGCACCCTGGCCACCCAACTTGCTATCCTGACTAGTCAGCACCAGAGAGACTGGGACCAGCATTTGCCTTTGGTCCTGTGGGCGTATAGAACAGCAGTACAGGAGTCAAGTCAGTGCACACCGGCGGGGCTGATGTTCGGGAGAGAGCTCCGCACGCCAGTGGATTTGGTGTTTGGCTCGCCCCCAGAGCCTAAGATTGTTGGTGGGCCCGAACTGGAGTACTTTAGACGGTTGAAGGTGCGTCTGAACACCGTCCATCAACTGGCCAGGGAGGCCCTAGAGCGGGGGTCGGCAACCCGCGGCTCTTTTTCACCTTTGCCACGGCTCTGCCGCGGCTCCAGTAGTGTGTCATGCGGGCCGGAGTCTTTCAGTGGCTGCGGTGCGCTCCTGAAGAATGGGAGGCGCCGCCTTACCTGTCAGGCTGCTCGCCGTGGAGGATGACGTGTGTGCTGCCGCTGGATGGCAGCCTATCAGAGAGGCCGCCAGACTGCCGCTGCGCTGCCGAGCCTGCCGTAAAGAGAAGGACTGGGCTGAAGGAAGGCGCGTGATTCGCTCTCAGGAGGTAAGTCACACTTTTTTTCCCTCTTTTCTTTTCTCTTAACGCGCACACGTGCCGTTCCCGGGACATAACAGCGTTTTAAAAACATTACAGTAATGTGTGCATGCCCATCTGCCATGCATCTCGACACCCTACCCATCAAATGAAACTTCAAAGTCTCATCTTTCCGATGATATAAACTATTTTGACACACAACAACCACAGCACTGACACTAAAGCCTTTTTTACAGAGAAGTACATACTTTTAAGAGTTGACTGTCCCTACCTTTGAAGACCCCCTGCAAGTCAAACATCAATATTTCCGAGCAGTATTGATCCCATTGTGTCCGTAAGGCTCCAGCGAATATAATCCAGTAAAACGATTTAAGTCCAAAACACACGATATATCCTCAAAGGGACAAAAACTCCAGAAAACGTTTCATAACTTGAGACCACCTACGTAATTTTTTTTCACTTATATTGCTCATATTAGACATAATTTGTTTCTGTCGGCGATAACCATGCTACCGCATGAAACACGGAAGTGTTAGCTTCCGAAAGACACCTAAGTTGGCCAATTACGACGGGTCTGGGGTTGACTGGCACCTCGTATAGCCAACCAGTGTCACAGAAAGCTTTGAGAGTGACGTATAGCTCTGAACTCTGGTAGAATCTACCAGTTTGATTGGACACTGTGACTGACACTCAAAACTTACAGCCAATGAGCAGCCGAGCATTTTGATATGTAACTTGCCATACTAACTTGTAAACAAAACGATCAGAGCTGCGTGAAAGTGGCATTTGTGCCAGTCTGCAGAGTTGGTGCGTGGTTGTTTATTGTGATTTTGCCAAGTTTTTTCGCATTTTAAATATGAATAAAAGTAGAAGTTTAAACATAAATAAACGCTCGATTAAATAATAGATGCATGTACGCGTTGCAACCGGTATTCAACCGGCACAGGGGACATGTAATGGCGGAGAGCGACGTGCCGCCCTTGTGCTTTCTGCTTGCTAGTGATTGCTGCCATCAAGTGGCACATGGAAAAACGCTGAGCTGTGTTGTAACAGTTTGTAAAAGAAATGTATATAGTTTGTGTGCATTTTATAAAAAAAAAGTAAAAATAAAAATATAAATATATTTTTGGCCCATAACTTGTATTGACTATTTTTACATAGAAATGTGTGTTTTTTATTGTTTTTATTATTTTTATAACTAATAGAGTGACACTGTGTGTAGATATAGATTCCTTTAGGTGTAAGCTTTCAGTAGAGCCCTCATTGATATCTGTGGGTTGAAGCATTCAAAAGTTATTACACTTTTTCCATATGTTCCAAAATGTGGATAATGGTCCCTCTAAAAAGCCCCTGGGCATGCCCACATAAAACTGGTGTAAAAATGTCATTTTACAGGTATTCTTTTCAAATTTGAAATGTGAGTAGTCAACAAGTTATTCTGTTGGTCCATAGTGTGTTTCTGTCCCCACCTACCTACTGCAGCTTTATTTTCCTTTATTTTCATAAAAAAACTTTGGCAAGAACAAAAATTCATTTTTTTGTGAGTTCTAATGTGCATAACTTTTGATCAGTCACACCTACAGTGATTCTGACTACTAAGGGTGAAACTAGAGAATGTTACCTTTACAAAGAGACCAAACATGTGTTTATACTCCAGATAGTTCAATAACAGCAATGATTCTAATTTGGAGAGGTCGAATTACAAGCGATTTAGCAAAAATGACCCCGAATGATAATTTAACACCAATGGCTAATTATATGGGGCCTGGACTCTGGCACATTATATGGGGGTCCTGGACTCTGGCACATTATATGGGGGGCCTGGACTCTGGCACATTATAGGGGGGCTATTGGACTCTGGCACATTATAGGGGGGACTATGACTCCTAGCACAATGTAGGGGGGAGCTATGGCTACTAGCATATTGTGGGGGCTCCTATTGGCTACTGGCATATTATAGGGGGGCCTGTGGCTACTGGCACATTATATGGGGGGCTTATTGGCCCAGTAATGGTGGTGATCTTTGATTTTTAGCGGCACAGTGGTATTGCGGCAGAAACGCCGAACAATTTTCACACAGGTTGCAGGTAAAGGAAGGGGAAGTGGGCATAGCAAATTTTGGTATGGGGCCCTGTGATTTCTACTTACGTTGCTGTTTTCAACCCCCTGGTAGGCCAACCATGGATAAAGGCAAGAAGAGAAAAATTTCTGAAGAAAACAGAGTGTTTAATGATACGTGGACAGAATCATTTGCATTCTCTACTGACGAGACTGGTTTACCAGTATGCTTAATATGTGGTGAGAAATTAGCAAACCACAAAAAGTCCAATGTTGCAAGACATTTCCAGAATAAACACACAGCCTTTGCTGAAAAATATCCAGATGGAGATGAGAGACGAAAAGCTGTTGCAGAACTTATCAGGAAGGTTAATATGAGCAAAAATAATTTCAAGAAGTGGGTGAAGTCTGCAAATACCACAACATATGCTAGTTTTGTGGCCGCTCAGGAAATAGTCAAGCACGGGAAGCCCTTCACCGATGGAGAGTATATAAAAGAAGCATTCATTAATATTTCGGAACATCTATACATGGACGTCAAAAACAAAAATGAAATTGTGCAGAAAATCAAAAACATGCCACTCTCTGCGAAGACTGTCAAAGACAGAACCCTAAAAATGGCAGAAAACATTAGCAAACAGCAAATTCAAGACATTAATTCAGTTATGGCATACTCCATTGCCTGTGATGAGTCCAAAGATATTGGTGATATTGAACAAATAGCGCTGTTCTGCCGATATGTGAACTCTTTTGGGCCACAGGAAGAACTGATTGAGCTGATACCACTAAAAGACCAAACAAGGGGTGAGGATATCTGTAAGGCTCTCCTGGACTTTTTAACTGCTAAAAAAATAAACACTAACCACCTGGTCTCAGTAGCTACTGATGGGGCACCGAGCATGAGAGGAGCACAGAAGGGCTTTGTGGCTCTACTGCAGAAGGCGTTGGGTAGAAGGCTGCTGTCATTTCATTGCATCCTGCACCAAGAGGCATTGTGTGCTCAAACATTTCCGCCGGAATGCACAAAAGTGATGGATGTGGTCATTCAGATTGTAAATAAGATAATGGCAAAGGGTTTAAACCACCGCCAGTTCCGTTTGTTATTGGATGAGGTTGAAAGCAAATATTCTGCGCCACCTCCACCTACTCAAAGCTTCATGATGCTCCAACAATGATGGACGGATTAAAAGGCAGAAGTCTACGTGACCATCATCATCATCAAGCCCTTCCGTGAGAATCCTAAATCCAAAGAGGACTGTTTCATTTATGTTAGGTAGAATGCCCAGAGGGGACTGGGCGGTCTCATGGTCTGGAATCCCTACAGATTTTATTTTTTCTCCAGCCATCTGGAGTTTTTGTTTTTCTGTCCCCCTGGCCATTGAACCTTACTCTTATTCGATGTTAATTAATGTTGATTTATTTTGTTTTCTTATTGTGTCTTTCATTTTTCTATTCTTTAATATGTAAAGCACTTTGAGCTACTGTTTGTATGAAAATGTGCTATAGAAATAAATGTTGTTGTTGTTATTCTGACCTCCTGCTCCACAACAAGGTCCGGTGGCTGTCCAGAGGCGAGGTGCTAAAACGCTTTGTCACATGTTTGGAAGAAGTAAAAACCTTCCTGGACAGCAAAGAGCTCACCTTTGCTGAGCTGGAACAGCCAGAGTGGCTGGAAAAATTACATTTTATGGTAGACATGACAGCACATCTAAACACGCTAAATACAACCCTTCAGGGGAAAGGAGGCACAGCCCTGCATATGCTGGAGGAGGTTTTGGCATTCGAGCGCAAGTTGACAGTGTTTGTCAAAGATTTACAGAGAGGCACACTGTCTCACTTTCCCTCTTTGAGAGAGTTCAAACAAAGTCATGATACAATCAATTTGGAATATTTCAAGTCTGCAATCACCGCAATGCAAAGTTCATTTGGGAAACGATTCTGTGAGTTCAGAGAGGAAAAAACCACATTATCCTTCCCTGTCACTCCCCTGGAGATCGATCCATCCCTATTGAATATGACTGCATTTACAGGTGTAAGTCAACCTGATCTTGAGATGGAATTGGCCGATATAGCCGACAAAGATCTATGGGTGTCCAAGTTCAAATGCTTGACCGCTACTCTTGAGGATGTTGCCCGTCAGAAGGCCATTCTGGCTCAGAATCATAAATGGACTGATATTGAAAACCTTCCCAAACAGGACAAACTTGTATTCGAAACATGGAATGCCATCCCCAACACTTACACTGTGTGCACAATTATTAGGCAAGTTGTATTTTTGAGGATTAATTTTAATATGGAACAAACGCAGTGCTCAGTCAATCCAAAATGTTAATAAACCTGAAACCTGAATGTTTCACAACGGAAATGTGAGTGTGAACATCATCAGGGGAATACATATGTGCGCACAATTATTAGGCAACTATTAGTGTGCAGATTTATTATTCAACTAAAGGAAAAATGAAAATTTTCCCATCTCACTTGTTTATTTCCATCTGTTATAGTGAGAATAATAAACAAACACCTCAAAATTTACAAATAAACATCTCTGACATTTCAAAAAAAATAAATCAATCAATTAATCAATGACCAATATAGCCACCCTTCTTTCCAATAACAGTCATAAGCCTTTCCATTCATGGAATCTGTCAGTTTCTTGATCTGTTGACGATCAGCTTTTTGTGGAGCAGTGACTACAGCCTCCCAGACACTCTTCAGAGAGGTGTATTGTTTTTCTCCCCGTAAATCTAGCGTTTAAGAAGTGCCCACAAGTTCTCGATAGGGTTTAGGTCAGATGAGGAAGGGGGACCATGTCATTATTCCTTCATCTTTAAGGCCTTTACTGGCTGGCCACGCAGTGGAGAACTTCGATGCAAGTGATGGAGCATTGGCCTGCATAAAATCATGGTCTTCTTCCTGCATCACTGTTTGAAGAAAGTGTCTTCGAAAAACTGGCAGTAGGTTTGGGAGTTGATTTTGAGTTCATCTTCAATGCAAAAAGGTCCAACTAGCTCATCTTTAAAAATACCAGCTCATACCAGTACCCCACCTCCACGTTGGAGTGGAGCTCTGTGCCATTACTGATCCACAGGTCCATCAAGAGTCACTCTCATCTCATCGGTCCATAAAACCTTTGAAAAAAATCTGTCTTCAGATATTTTTTGGCCCAGTTTTGACGTTTCAACTTATGTTTCTTGTTCAGTGGTGGTTGGGTCTCAGCCCTCCTTACCTTGGCCATGTCTTTGAGCACTGAACACCTTGTACTTCTGGGCACTCCAGGTAGATTGCAGCTCTGGAATATGAAAGTACTGGACGATAATGGGTTCCTGGTAGCTTCACGTTTGATTCTTCTCAAATCTTTGGCAGCTAATTTGCGTCTTTTGTTCTCAACACGTTTCTTGCGACCCTGTTGACTATTTGCAACAAAATGTTTGATGGTTCTGTGATCACACACCTCAGATATTTCTTGGCCCAGTTTTCCGTTTCAACTTATGTTTCTTGTTCAGTTTGATGGGTTTCAGCCCTCCTTACCTTGGCCATGTCTTTGAGCACTGAACACCTTTCTTGCGACTTCTGGGCACTCCAGGTAATGTTGCAGCTCTGGAATCACAAAGTACTGGAGGATAATGGGTTCCTGGTAGCTTCACGTTTGATTCTTCTCAAATCTTTGGCAGCTAATTTGCGTCTTTTGTTCTCAACACGTTTCTTGCGACCCTGTTGACTATTTGCAACAAAATGTTTGATGGTTCTGTGATCACACACCAATATCTTAGCAATTCCAAAAGTGCTGCATCCCTCTGAAAGACTTTTTACAATTTTTGACTTTTCAGAGTCAGTTAAATCTCTTTTTTGGCCCATTTTGTCCGAGGAAAACTAGCTGCCTAATAATTCTGCACACCTTGATATAGGGTGTTGATCTCCTTAGGCCACACCCTCCCTCATTACACAAATACACATCACCTGACGTGCTTAAATCCAATAAGCATTCAAGTTAATACAGCTTGGAGTTGGAATATACGCATTACAAATGATGATATGGTCAAAATACTCACTTGCCTAATAATTGTGAACACAGTGTATATAAACATGAAAAAGTATGCATTTGGAGTGCTGTCGATCTTCGGCTCCACATATGTATGTGAGCAGGTCTTCTCCAACATGAACTATATTAAAAACAAACATCGATCACGCCTCACAGATGACAGCTTGCAAGCCTGTGTGAAAATGAAGGTGACGTCTTACAGCCCTGATGTGCAGACACTGTGCACTGAGGTTCAGGAGCAAAAATCCCATTAACCAGGTAAATTAAATATTTTAATTAGCTATTAATGTGCAAAAATATATTTTACATTGTTAAGTGAAAAAGTCCTTTTTTTCTTCAGATTGACAGCTAACTGCATGATCCTGTATATAGCATTAAGGTAAGAAACAATATATGCAGTGTTAGATTTGTTTTATAATGGTTTTGCGGCTCCAAGTTTTTTTTTTTTTCGAAAACGGGTCCAAGTGGCTCTTTATGTCTTAAAGGTTGCAGACCCCTGCCCTAGAGGAAGCTGGAGCCCGCCAGAAGCGGGCATACGACACCCGGGCACACGGGCCAACCCTGAGACAAGGGGACAAAGTGTGGGTGTTTTGCCCCCAAAGGAAGTGGGGATTGTCTCCCAAATTGACCCATCACTGGCAGGGACCTGGGGAGATTTTGGACCAAATTTCGGAGGTGGTTTTCAGGGTCCGAATGCCTGGACGGGGCAGACGGGTGGTGCTTCATAAGGACCGGTTAGCACCACATCACCCATTGACCTCTGAACAAGAGGAACCAGAGAACCAGAGTAGCTCTCCACCATCCACCCCCGGTGCCGAGACGGACAATGACGGACTCAGGACTGAGCCTGGCATGGGTGATAGAACATCAGGAAGGCCGAAGCGTGTTCGTCGCCAGCCAGGACATTTGTTGGATTTTGTTGTGGGAGATTAGGGTTGTGGGGACATTAACCCTCTTGGGGGGGGCTATGTAATGACCCGGCAGTCAGCGCTAACAGCCTGGTGCATTATGGGTACTTCTTTAGAGTTTACTTTTTATGTTAATTAAGCAAGGCAGTCGATTTCTTTTGTATTAGAGATGTTATGTGCTTATGTCAAGTTAGTTTGGGTGGGTTTGGTTCATTTGCAGCCCAGTTATATAAAAGTGTAACAGTTACCATCATGGAGAAAGATGTCTTTATGAATGACCTTGGCAATGGCCTTGCAATGTGTTAAGCTTTGTTTTTGACTCTCTGCTCTATTAAAGAGGTTATAAAGGACAGAGCTGTGTCTTGCTAGATATTCCATCTATGCAATTATTTACGGAGACACTCGGGGTTGTGCGGTGTATGGGACACGAGTGTTCGCCTGCTTAATGAGCTAGGTACAGCTGCGTGTATGGGCTGGCATTCCGCTAGCCGATAGCTTGGGGGAAGTGCGCAGCAAAGTTCAGCTCCGAGAACTTCAATACTCAACTACCAGTTGTTACAGTGGTGTCAGAAGTGGGATTTCAGGCTGTTTAGAAGACGCCGTTATGGAGCAGAGTATTGTCGAATTAGAGCGTGCCATCCGAGAGAACAGCGTTATGCTAGAGCGCCTGACAAGTGGAACAATACGGAGAGAGGTGTCACACTGGCCTGATGAGATCAGCTCCGAGAACTTCAATACTCAACTACCAGTTGTTACAATATATATATATATATATATATCAATGGGAAAAAGAAATCCTCCTGGATATCTATACTGATATAGACTGGGTAATGTGTTAGGAACGAAAGGATGCCACATCATTTGATGGAAATGAAAATGATCAACCTACAGAGCCCTGAATTCAAAGACGCCCCAAAAATCAAAGTGAAAAATTTATGTGGCAGGCTAGTCCATTTTGCCAAAATGTAATTGCAGCAACTCAAAATTGTACGCAGCACTTTGTATGGCCCCTGTGTTCTTGTATACATGCCTGACAACATCAGTGCATGCTTCTAATGAGATGACAGATGGTGTTGTGGGGGATCTCCTCCCAGATCTGGACCAGGGCATCACTGAGCTTCTGGACAGTCTGAGGTACAACCTGGTGGCATTGGATGGACCAAAACATAATGTCCCAGAGGTGTTCTATTGGATTTAGGTCAGGAAAGTGTGGTGGCCAGTCAATGGTATCAATTCCTTCATCCTCCAGGAACTGCCTGCATACTCTCACCACATGAGGCCAGGAATTGTCGTGCACCAGGAGCCACTGTACCAGCATAGGGTCTGACAATGGGTCCAAGAATTTCATCCTGATACCTAATGGCAGCCAAGGTGCCTTTGTCAAGCCTGTAGCGGTCTGTGTGACCCTCCATGGATATGCCTCCCCAGACAATCATTAACCCACCACCAAACTGCTCATGCTGAATGATGTTACAGGCAGCATAATGTTCTCCATAGCTTCTCCAGACCCTTTCACTTCTGTCACGTGCTCAGGGTGAACCTGCTCTCATCTGTAAAAAGCACAGGGCACCAGTGGTGCATCTGCCAATTCTGGTATTCTATGGCGAATGCCAATCGAGCTGCATGCTGCTGGGCAGTGAGCTCAGGGCCCATTAGAGGACATGGGGCCCTTGGGTCACCCCTCATGAAGTCTTTCTGGTTGTTTGGTCAGAGACATTCACACCAGTGGCCTGCTGGAGGTCATTTTGTAGGGCTCTGGCAGTGCTCATCCTGTTCCTCCTTGCCCAAAGGAGCAGATACTGGTCCTGCTGATGGGTTATGGACCTTCTATGGCCCTCTCCAGCTCTCCTAGAGTAACTGCTTGTCTCCTAGAATCTCCTCCATGCCCTTGAGACTGTGCAGGAGACACAGCAAACCTTCTGGCAATGACACGTATTGATGTGCCATCCTGGAGAAGTTGGACTACCTGTGCAACGTTTGTAGGGTCCAGGTATCGCCTCATGCTACCAGTAGTGACACTGACTGTAGCCAAATGCAAAACTAGTGAAGAAACAGTCAGAAAAGATGAGGAGGGAAAAATGTCAGTGGCCTCCACCTGTTAAACCATTCCTGTTTTGGGGGTCATCTCATTGTTGCCCCTCTAGTGCATCTGTTGTTAATTTCATTAACACCACAGCAGCTGAAACTGATTAACAACCCCCTCTGCTACTGAACTGACCAGATTAATATCCCATAAGTTTCATTGACTTGATGCTATACTCTGATTAAAAAGTGTTCCTTTAATTCTTTTGAGCAGTATATATATATATAACATAACATATATTACATAAATATATAAATATAAACATATATAATCTAGTAAGTGCCACACGGTCCACGGAGGCTCACGTGATACCTCTTGTCTACTGTCCTGTTCAGTCATCCACTGAGAGTGAGTGCAGCTCACAGGGCCTCTAAAGTTCTTAATCCCGCCCTGACCTGCAGTTATTTTATTTTATTTTATTTTATTTTTTTTACTATTTTTTTTATAGATGGTGAAAGGCACGGTAATCTTTACTGAGATGTGAACGTGCAGCTCGTGAAAAGTTACTGACATGAGAGATTCAGACCGGACTAATATTTCAGAGGTCCTCTGGTAGGAAATACTTTACCCCTCCTGCTGGTGAAAATCCCATCTAGCGGGGTCTTAGAACAAAACACTCACTCACTCACACACACACATCACCAGTCCATCTACCCTGCATTTTTTCGACTTGGGGAAAACATGCAAACTCAAGGAGGTCCTGGGTTGTGAACTGCAGTTTCCTTAGTGTGAGGCCTCAGCGTACCACTGTACCTACTGGTCCTTTTCTTAAAACTTCTTCTTAGTGTTCAGTTTTTTTTTTTTTAATCAGTTAAATGATGTGTAATTATTAAGAGATAAAAAGTATTTATTAATAACAAACGAAATTTAAAAAGATACTACTAATATGTCTTTAAACGATTTATTTTAACAAAACATAAAATGCCTTTGTATTAATGGTGCTATTTTTTAATGATGTTTACAACCCTAAACAAGAAAAATATTACAAATAACGTATAAAAAGGGTACAATTTTAGCCAACATGAAATGGTACTTTTTGAAGTTGTTCAAATTGCTGATTATACTTCTATAATCAATACAGCCCAGCGTTACTTACTCTGAGACAGCATAAAAATGTGAGAAACGAATGGGGTTCCGGTTATATTGGCCAGCATTATCAAACCATCACTGGGGTACTGAAGGACTTGCCGATCGTGTCCTGCCAGCCATTACCTCATTTTGGGCCACTAAACGGGAACTTTGCCCAGAAGCCCCCATTATAGCATTTTGGTCAGTGGCCCAAATTAATTGTTTTTCTCCAATGCGCACGCTGCCCACGACGGGTGTGGGTGACGGTGTGCACGTTTGTTGGGTATTGCTTTGTGCCCGGACTTATTTCTTTTTCAGCTAATTTCATCTGCGCCCCAACTTTGAACTATTTTCCCCTTAACAGAATCGCCCATTGCAGGGATGGGCGTATTAATCACAATGACCATTCGTCTTAATCACTGAGTTCACAATGACCGCTCCTCTTCCAGCTCCTCTTAATCGACTGTTCACTGCCCCCCGGGAGCTCTGACGTGGTCGCTTCTGTAACTCCCGCCGCTGAAGTGCCAATAAAGGTTTACTGTTACAAGGACACGAAGAAGCGCTGCCGTGCGTCCAAAGAAATCCCCTGAGAAAAGAGACACTGTGTTTTGCACCGGCCGACAAAGCCGAGGTCAGTTTTCTTTGCTTACCTTAAAACGAATCGCCAGCTTAGCGCACATTTTTTTTTCTTTTTTAACTTTCTCCTTCACAGTGTCCGAAAGTGATCAACTCTTCAACTACATGGACATCTGCGCGCAGAAGTACGGGGCCTGTGTCCCCAATCCGGTGCTTGAAGCTCTGGAGAACAATGCGAGCAACGCAGAAAGCCTCGTCTTCCAATATCCCATGCTGAATACGAAAACTGGACCGGTGTTTCTGGGGATGGCACTTGGTGGAGTGAAAACGGACGATAACGGGACAGTGCTGAGTGCGAAAGCCATCCGAGTGGTCTACTATCTGAAGGAGAGCGAGGCGAACCGGAGTGAAGTGTGGCTGAGGGAGTTCATGCGGGTCTTCTCTGAAAATGACACCGACTTTGAGATGAAACTGAATCAGGTAACGCAAGCTTGTGCGCGGGAATGACAGGCTGTGTAACCTTTGTGTTTCTACTAAATCAACAAGTGCGCATTGTAATTATTTTATGTGGTGTTTTAATCAGACTGGAACAAACACGGCTAGATCGAGAAACCACCCTCTTAAAAAAAAAGAAGGTGCCGGAGTGGTTCTTCAGAGCGATGCCAAAGGGTAACCATTTTTGTCTCCCAAAGAACCCAACTACATAAAAATCCAAAAAGAACCTTTATTAATACAGATCCAAAACGGACATAACCAGATAATAACAAATTTGTGACATACGAAAGGGTCATTATTTTTAAAGGGACTCTTATACTATACACAGTAATACAGGCTATATTCAGTTATACTTAATCTGTTAGTATCCCGCTAATAGCCAACCACATATACATTAACTATTTCATGTTTTTTTGCCTTCATATTGGGAAGTATTTCAAAGCACAACTTATACGCAAAGAAACCCTTCCCAAAATGAAATGGTGCTACAATGAACTATCCATCCAAAAACCATAAAGTACCAAAGAACGGGGATTTTTAAGAGTGTCGGCTACGTCATTTTCTGACAAGACTTCACCGGTAGAGCGCTGCGTTATTCCGGAGCACATCCTGGCTCTGGTCAGAATTACCATTAAGCATTTGATTTATTATACATTTAAAAGCAACCCGGTAATTAATTATGGTGTTGCTTTACAGCAACATGTACAATTAGTCAGATGTCGTATCCGCCACTATTTAATTTCAGCCTTTCAGCTGACCTTAAATGGAAATACCAAATCGCAGCGTGTGAATGAGCGCCCGGCGGTGGGCTGGCATTAGGCCGGGACTGGTTATGGCATATGCCGCATGATAGGCTCCAGCTATTCACCTTTGGATTAAAAAATTAACTGATACTTTTAATTAGATTAAGACTAAATTAAATGTTTGTCTTAAAATCTGTTGGTCCAAATTGTCTAGCATATAGTGCCTTTCCTATCTATCTATCTATCTATCTATCTATCTATCTATCTATCTATCTATCTATCTACTTGTCATTCAGGACCGGCTCCTGCCAGCCCCCGCGCACGCTTGCCTAAAATTGGATTCAGCCAGTTTAAAATATGGACGCATAGATAAGTCGGTAATCAGCCTCCCGCTTGAAAAATACGTCATCATCGCTTTAAAACCCATATATCCGCCTTTTCATTAAAATCGTAGAGTGACGGGGAGCCCCCCATTAATACAGCAGGAGAGCAAGTCAGGCATCAAATGTAGAGGGAATCGCACATGGACGATGAGTTTTTTTTTTTACCTTAACTGGAGCCGCGCTGGGTGATTTTTATATATTGCAGATTAATTGGTTGAATTATAAAGTTGGTTTGTTTTATGTTAAAGTAAGTAGTACACTTATATTACAGATTAAATAATTAAGTTACTGTTCATTATTTTGTGTTGTAATTTTACTTACTGAGTAGCAGTACAGTGTGTTGCAAAACAGTGCTGACAAAATCAAGGAAAGTAACTTGACTAGATAAACTGCACCGCTCCGCTGAAAATCAAATAAAAAACTGGAATGTAACTGGTTATTCCGCAAAACACACTCAATGCTTAATAAATACAACAAAATAAAAAAATAAAATAATTAACTGTGAACTAGATGTAGGTAATATATTAAAAAAAATCTGTACTTGATCTCTCAAAATTAAATAAAGAACAGTAATGTAACCTGGTCATCCACAATTTACACTCTACCACTGCTCGGTAAATAAAATAAAATAAAACAATGATCTGTAACTAAACCAGATAATCTAGATAGAAAAAGGGACATTCACATACTCCAGCAGCAGCATACTGATAAAACAATATTAATTAAAGAGCAATAAAAACGCAGTGCAAGTAAAAAAAAAGAGGTGGAGAGTGTGAGGCAGGTATAACAGTCTATAATCTTGTGTAGTGCTAATGTTTACCCACCCGGGTGGATTTGAAGAGTCGCATAGTGTGGGGTCTCCTCAGTCTGTCAGTGGAGCAGGATGGTGACAGCAGTCTGTCGGTGAAGCTGCTCCTCTGTCTGGAGATGATCCTGTTCAGTGGATGCAGTGGATTCTCCATGATTGACAGGAGCCTGCTCAGCACCTGTCGCTCTGCCATGGATGTCAAACTGTCCAGTTCCATGCCTACAATAGAGCCTGCCTTCCTCACCAGTTTGTCCAGGCGTGAGGCGCCCTCTTCTTTGCTGCCTCCCAGCGCAACTACTGCATAGAGGAGGGCGCGTACAACCGTCTGATAGAACATCTGCAGTATCTTATTGCAGATATTGAAGGACGCCAGCCTTCTAAGGAGGTATAGTCGGCTCTGTCCTCTCTTCCACAGAGTATTGGCAGTCCAGTCCAATTTATCATCCAGCTGCAATCCCAGGTATTTATAGGTCTGCTCCATCTGCACACAGTCACCTCTGATGATCACGGGGTCCATGAGGGGCCTGGGCCTCCTAAAATCCACCACCAGCTCCTTGGTTTTGCTGGTGTTCAAGTGTAGCTGTTTTCCATTGATCGTTGTTGTGATATTTTTACACCGTGTTTGGAGTCCACCTGTGGTCAATTCAATTGACTGGACTGATTAAGAAAGACACACAGCTGTCTGTAGAAGGTCCCACAGTTGAGCAGTAGGGACCAGGAGACTAGCCAGGGTTGGGGGAAAGCTGAACAAAGCAAAGCACAGAGATATCATTAATAAAAAAAACCTGCTCCAGAACACTCTGGACCTCAGATTGGGCTTGAAGGTTCACCTTCCAATAGGACAAAGCAAAAACAACACAAGAGTAGCTTAGGGACCACTCTGGGAATATCCTTGAGTGTACCAGCCAGAGTCCAGAGCTGAATCCAATCAAACATCTCTGGAGAGACTTGAAAATAACTGACAACTGACAGTCTCTATCCAACCTGATTGAGCCTGAAAGGATCTACAGAGAAGAACGGTAGGAAATCTTGTACTTGTCTGTTCACTTGCTGTGGTCCATCCTCCGTTATGACTTCTGATGTCCCTGGGTAAAGAAAGGAGTCTATAGCTGTGGGTCTGAATAAGAATCAAACACTTAATTGATGAATGTCTTGAATCTCATTCGGTAGCCTGCAAACCCACTCCAACCAGACACCACACCATAATGTTTGAATACTCTTGATAATAATTTAAAATATTCTCCTTTTGAAATTGTCTTCCAGGTATCGGAGTGGATGACATGTTCATTATGATTGCTTGTTGGCAGCAAACAAAAGTTCAAGACTCTGTGGAAGATCGTTTAGCTGAGACATACAAAGAGGCCGCTGTCTCCATCACCATCACCACACTGACTGACGTTTTGGCCTTCTACATTGGCATCATGACTCCCTTCCGATCAGTGCAGTCTTTCTGCCTTTACACTGGCACCACCGTTCTCTTTTGCTACTTGTTCAACATTACTTTCTTTGGGGCAGTTTTAGCTCTAAATGGTAAAATGGTAATTTTAGCATTTGCTATAACTATGCATAAATCTCAAAGCCAGAGTTTTCACCGTGTTGTTTTATACCAGTGAAATGATAGTGAGAGAAATGAGCTCTCTTTGGGGGTTGGACCACCATAGGCAGCCAGTGGGGCAAAGTAAGTACATATAAACAATAAATAAGCAAAAAAAAATTAAAAAGTTACGTTACTGAACAGGTAACAAGGAGTTGTATGTTAGTTGTTCTGTTGATTTTGCTATTACAAAAATAATACAGATCTTTTTTTGTTTATAAAATATGTAGCATACAAATTAATAATTAGTGGCCATGATAAAGATAATTAAAAAGAAACAAAATTTAAAAAGGTGTCTGAAAATTAAAACTATAATAGAATACAAACATATTGAAATTTCCCACACTAGATTTCAGAATTGAATAGAAAAGGGCATTGAATTCAGCAAGGACTTATATACAATAAAGAAAGAAAAACATCTATTGCATAAAAATTTTTATCTTTTATATATACACATAACTTTTGATTTGTAAAAAGATTAATAAAATCATCAAGGAACATATATTTCTTTTGTATTGTGTCGAAAGGGTCTGAGGATCCTTTCCAGGTTAGATAATTTTGATTACTTATAAAAATCCTTCATGATCTTGATCTTTGTTGTCAACAAATGAATTAGAGAAATTTTAATTAAGACACTAAAATCATTGCATTATAGATTCCTCCAGGCATACATACTAAGATGGAACGCTAACTCCCAAACATGGCATTAACTAAACAAATTGTCTTTTTAATTACTAAAGGACTTTTTCTTTTTATCATTCTTTGTCGCGACTTGTGCCAGCGCAGACCATTTCCATTTGTGCTTTTCTACGGATGTCAAATTTAGCTGCTATCGAGTAATAAAGGGCAAGTGGTTGACGGTGTTGTGGTTAGCAGTCGAGCGGTAGAGGAATGGAAATGGGGGTAGTTATAAAGGTAGGCTCATACAGTGAGAATAGATTAACATAAAACAGATGTAAATGAATCAACGAAAGCAGTTTGGAAATTGATTATTGTACGCTAGAAGCCTGAAGTCTGCTGGCCCACGTTGTACCGTGTTTGCTACATGCGTGAATGATCCTATTTATGCTTTAAAGAGCCTGGATACTATCGATCCCCTTCTTTATAAACCATTACTCCTATATATTGCCTTCTCTTGATAAAATATGCTAAAAGCAACATGTAGATTGGAGAACGGTCTGGAAAAGAACATAAAGAATACAACAGCATGAAATACGAAAAGGATTGAATTAGGACAGAAGCTAGTCAAATGTTCCTAGCTACCACCAGGAATACTATCGACATGATTCCAAGAAGTCAGATCTTTCAAATCAATGATCCAAGGGTATTTCATTTTACATTATTTTCCTATAAAATCATAATCAATAGGAACTATATCCCTTAATATATTGTCACTACTAAGTGCTAACAGGACCCTTCACAGAAATTTAGACTAAGAATTAGCATTAGTAGTTTATTTATAAAAGCACATTTAACAACAGGGGTTGCGCCAAAGTGCTGACAAAAAGCATTAAAATAAACAAATACAAACAAGATGTAGCTGGCCTAAAAGGGCCACTGCTAACTTTGTCATCTCTTTTCTCCTCTAGTTTCAGTGTAGGCCCATTTAGGGCACCTAGCCACCATACCATGGTCACAAAGACCCGCTACTTCGGTCGGACAGTATATATGGAGATTCTTGGAAGATGGTATTTCAGTCTGAGGATCATAGTTCCCGCTTATTAAAGCCACAGAGACTGCAAAGGCAATTATCACACCAATTTCTGTTGCACCACTACATGCAGTGAACAAGGTGACGTGGTTGGCACCCCAACTATGCTCCTTTGCCTTATTCCACCCTAACAATTGTAAACA
>NW_024382487.1:0-2648 GCF_016835505.1 Polypterus senegalus
ATGAAAAGACGTTCTTATAAGTCAATACTGTGATTATCACAACAGATAGACCGAGATCTGTTTTTATTAATACGGAGCTTTGCATTGCTGCTGACAGACATCGTTTCCAGTACAACCTTTACAATGGTTAGTAACACATACTGTAATAATAAATAAATGACATTTCAAGTGTAATGTAACGTTTTATTTGTTTATTACTAATAAAACTCTTAATTACTTTGACACCAAGACTTGACTACTGCCACCAACCTTGTCAATTCCAGTTTGTGAAATAAACTACAAAAAGCAGAGATACAATATTATTTTGGGGTGAAAACCTAAACCAGGTTATCTATATTACTAAATGAAGGTTGTATATATGCACAGATGCCAGAAGCACCGAAAGCGCACGCACACAGTGCCCCAGCGCCCCAGAGTAAAACCCAGCGGCTTCCCAGAGTCAGCAAGTGGCACCCAAACAACACAACACAACCTGTAAACTAAACTTCAGGTCACAATACAACCACCACCCGAATGTGAACGCACATACCACCGCATATACAACCTTCGTTTAGTAAAGTTTGTATATATGCATGGATGGCAGAGGCCAGAAGCAAGCCGTGCACAATACAACCGTTGCCCGAACACGCATACCACTGCATATACAACCTTCATTTAGTAATGTAGATCTCCAAGCTGGGATCAGAGGCTAGAAGCAAGCCGTGCACAATACAACCGTTGCCCGAACACGCATACCACTGCATATACAACCTTCGTTTAGTAATGTAGATCTCCAAGCTGGGATCAGAGGCTAGCAGCAAGCCGTGCACAATACAACCACCGCCTGAACGCGAACGCGCACACCACCGCATATACAACCTATTGACGTTGACCAGATAAATAACCAAGTGATTGGATTGCTTCCTGGAGAAAGCCACGTCTTTCTAAGTACTGACAGTGTTGATTCTGAAGACGAAACTGAGCATCTTAATTTCCCATTAGAATATTTAAACGATATTAGCCCAGCCGGATTACCACAATACAATCTTAACCTTAGAGTGGGGACATCCGGCGTTCTTGTGATGTTAAAGTGAAGGTTTTAATTACTCCATACAAGGGAGAGCTAATTCAAGGACAGGAAACTATCTTTACCAAAAATGTTGTTTATAAGTAAATTTTTGATGAACTATTTTGAATTTGCCATTTTATGAATTTTTTATTTCCAATTTACTGCATTTACACCTTTGCACTCCGATATTTTTTTACTTGTAAGTGCAGCAACTCAAAGACATTTTGGACTTAAATGATATAACAATTACATTTCAATTTTAGTTTTAATGAATTGGTTAATTTTAGTACAAATATATTTATTTAATTAAATGAAAACTTTCCCAGGACACTCCCAACCTCCATCACATTATACATTTACTGGTATAATATAATATTAAAGTTGGATAAATCCAAAATCCATTATGAACTCTTAATATGGAAGAATGGGCTTAACCTACTGAGTTAAAGTCTTACACCGGAGGATTATAGATTTATTTATGGGAGGAGAGAAAGAAAAAGGAATGCTTGGTGAGATACCATGATGGAATGTTGGCTGGAGCCTCTTTCCTAGCCCTATGTTTATGGGATCTGTCTGTGACTCTGGCCAAGCCTTTCATGCCTTCCATTTGCTCCAGCACCTCTATCTTATTAGGCAGCAGTCAATTTATGGTGGCACAGCATACAAAAACAGAAGCTAAAATGGTACTGTTGTTTAAGTATTGTGTATTATCATCTACATGATAGCCTCCTTCTTAAGATCCCATTTTATTTTAGGGTTCTTCATATCTTTATAATTATTTAGGCTCTTTAGTTATGACAGCCATTTAATCTAGGATAATCCTGAATCACAGCCTAAACAATACTCAGAAGCTGTTTTAGTTTCAACAGAATATAACAAATATTCAAGAAACTCTAATGAAGGTTCATACAAGAAATCACAGCGGCCATTGCCAAAAAATGTCAACACTACTACATTTTCATTTAAAAATTCAGACATTAGTCTCTATTTTCCCCTTTCATTCACACTACCCCGCCATTTTTAACTCTCAAAAATGGACACATTTCAATACATTCTCCAGAACCGTATACTTCTGAAAACACAGCCTCAGCATTGTAAAGTGGATGGGTGAAAATGTACATTTTTGAAAATATGGACTAATCAAATCGAATTTCATTTGTCACATACAGTTTATACAATTTGTAACATTTTTGGCCTTTACTTTGTCTTGAAGAATTTTATTTTGTTTCAGTTCTGTGCTAGCCCTACTGATCCATGATGGAAAGTAAGGGCTGCTAGAGGACTCACACCCTGGTGGTGGTCCAGCCACTCCACTAGACAAACTGAACAAGGCCAATGTGAATGAAGGCCCAGTTAGACTTCAGAATTTGTTTCTTTAAATCTTTTTATGCATTTTTGCTACACCTACTGTTACTCCTCCCTTTATGTGATTTATTTATAATAAAGTATCCCTTTGATCATGTACCATTGCTTACTTGACATTCACTCCAGGCTTGGAGATGACTTGAGGGCACCCCTCATGTTTTATTGATGTAATGTTTAATATAGCTAGAGATTAGAAGCTTTAAGTTCTTCAAACATATCCTAAATAAATTGCATT
>NW_024382488.1:0-6138 GCF_016835505.1 Polypterus senegalus
AAGCCAAGGATTCCAGACTTCAGGCAGTCATTGACTGCAAAGGATTTTCAAACCAAGTATTGGAGAATGATCATTATATTCATGATTATATTAGTGTGTCCAAATACTTTTGAGCCCTGAAAATGGGGTCACATGTATGAAAATAGCTGTCTTTCTAAATGGCTCAAATAATGTTTTATTAACCACATAAATTTAAAACTGCAAGCCTACACTTTGATCATGTCTTGATTGCTTCATTTCAAATCCATTGTGGTAGCACACAGATGAAAATTGTATCGCTGCCCAAATACTTATCTAAATGTAAGTATAATGATAACACAGCAGTCGGAATTGCATGGTGGTACAGTGGTGCCTCCTGCATTGCTTTTGCATGTTGTATCTGTGTCCATGTGAAGTTGTTTTCAGAAAGGCTTGCAGATTTTTTACAAATCAAAAACTAAAATCTTTTAGACATTCATAGACATTTTCACATTTTAATTCAGTACTTTGTAGAAGTCACTTTGACAGCAATTACAGTATTGATTCATCTTGTTAAATCTCTGCAAGTTTTGCACACCTGGATTTGGGAAGTTTGTCCCATTCTTCCCTGCAGATCTTCTTATGTTCTTAGGCTTATTGTGAAGTGTCTATAAGCTGCCATCTTCAGGTCTCTCCACATGGGATTTAAGTCCATGCTTTGGCTGGGCCACTCAAGAAGAATCAGAGACATGTTGCAAAGCCAATTCCAGTGTTGTCTTGGCTGTATGCTTTAGGCCACTGTCACCCTGAAATGTGAACCATTACTCCTGTTTGAGGTTGCCTGCACTCTGGAGCAGATTTTTCAAAGATCTCACTATATTTGGTTGCATTTATCCTGACAAGTTTTGACCAGTTACCCTGTACCTGCTGCTGATGCTTCCACCACCTATTTCTGCATTAGGCGTGTGATGAGCAGTGCCTGGTCTTCACCACACATAGTGCTTATGTGCAAAGAGCTCAGCTTTTCTCTCATGTGACTAGTAAATGTTTTTCTTCATGCTCTCAGAGTCAAGAGTGACTTCCACCTAGCCCCTCACTGTAGACAGCAGATTGATGGATTGTTGCCATCCTTCTGATAGTTTCTCCCATCTCAACGGAAGGCTTCTGAAGCTCTGTTAGAGTGACCTCTTGGCTCTTGATCACCCTCTGATCCAGACTCTTGTTGCCCAGTGTCTCAGTTTGGCTGTATGGGTAACTCATGGTTTCAGACTTCTTCCATTTCACAGTTATTGAGGGCACTGTACTCCTGGGATCACTCAAAAGCTTTAGAAATCATTTTATACCCTTTCCCTGATCCATGCCTCCCCACAGTTTTATCTTATATATCTTCAGGGGTTCCTGGACTTCATTGAATGCTTTTTGTCCTGATATGCAGTGTGAACTGACCACAATTTGGACTTCCTCAACAAAGAGTCTGAATACTTACAAAAATGAGAGGTTTTACATTTGGATTTTAATAAAATTGACATTTTTGAAAATATTGTTTCACTTTGTCAATATGAGGTAGTGTAGACTGATGGGCAAAAATGCCAAATGCATCAATTTAAAATTCAATCTATAACAAAATAGATGTGTGAGATAGTGAAGGGTCTGAATACCCCCCAATACACTGTAGGTGGATTGGGTTGGCAAAAATGGCGTGTGTGTGTGTGTGTGTGTGTGTGTGTGTGGGACCCTGTAATGGACTGGTGCCCTACAGAGGTGTTGCTCCCAGAGTGTGATTGCTGGGTTAGGCTCCGGCTGCACCGCAATCCTGTCCTGAATAAATGGGTTAGGAAAATGGATGGATGGATAATAGTATAGCTTTGTATTGTATTGTAAGTGTTACATTCTGCACTTGAACGATTTCAAAAATGGACAGGGAGATGTGTTTTTGCTACACACTGAAAGTTTCTGTCAGTGAAACTAAAGTTGCTATTCATCTTTTTGCAGAAGTTAGACCAAGAAACCGCCTAGGTAACTGTGCTAAGTAGATAGAAACGACTGAATAGCCATTCATTAACAAACACACTTAATTTAGTTTATGGTCACTAGAGCCATAGTGCACACGTTAAAGGAGTTCTGTATTTAAAGGTTATATTTTTAAATACTTGAAATGGATAGTTATTGTAATTTACAGCAAGGCTGATAATGGCACTCTGCCTTCAGTGTGCCCTTCTGCCTTCCACTTCAATGCAAATCGCGTAGATCATAGCAACCAGCAAAACTGGGCGTTCCGCTAGGTCCCTGCGGTTGCTTTTAGCCAAGAAGGTGTCCCAACGGGATTCAGAATAACCAGGAGAATTGTTGCCTGGTGCCAACTGCGGTGTTGTTTAGAAAAGGACATTTTTGTAAGAGGACGCCGCTTTCTGAGTATCGTGAGTACGATATAATTTAAAATAATCTCACTAGACTCTTTTGTTTTAACTTTATAACCTAAAAGAACCTAAGAGATGGCTGATTAATTTTGCAGAAGGCGTATAGTTTAACGTCACACTCACTTTCCCATGTAAATCCGTCGGGTTAAAACCAGAAAAAATAAGGCACCAGTATAATTTTAAAGCGTGGGATTCGACTTTTATTTATATACAAATGTATTTCTGAGATTTAAAAAAGTTTAATTTCATTAAAGAAGTTTTGATAACTACTATGATATAGTAATATCTATTTTTCACAGCATCTTTCATTAACTATCTACACTCTTAAGTATAAATGTTTCAAAACGATTCTTAAGAGCAACACCCAGGTTCCCAAAAGAAGCATCCACGTGAAGGTACCAGAAGGAACCTTTATTTAGATCCGTAACAAGTACCATAAATAGCCATGAATCGGTCATAACAGAGTTGTGAAATACCACTGGGTCCCTGCATGCTGCATACAATAGCACAGGCTAAGTTCAGCTTTTCTTGATTTACTGGATCATTCAAGATATAGCCTACTACACATTAAAGCTTTCAGTTTTGTTCATTTACACATTTTTAGACTGAAAAGAACTCATCTGAAAATGAAGCGGTTCTTTGTCAAGTAATGGTTCTACGTGGACCCAGCAAATTCCGCAAAGTGTCATTACACAACTATTATTTTTAATAGTATATTCGGCGATTATTTCTTACATAATTTATATTTTACATATTGTTTAATTTTAGTCCCTCGTTTTGGTGTTTTAACGGGATAGTCACGCTGTACTTGTCAATCAAATCTCAATCTCTTAATATGTCTTTTCAGCATATAGACCTCCAGGGACGCGGTGATTTTCTTTCCAGCTCGAGGCCCTCACGCACACTATTATTTCGAAGATCTAATCAATGGACCAGTTATTGTTAGATTTAATAGATTGTACTTCCAAGACCCAAACGTTCGCGGTGAAAAAAATCCCACACTCCTGCTGAGGAAGGTGTGTCCCTTTCGACCTTCTGAGTACAAAATAATGCTTTTCTTCGTTCGAGTAACTACGTTTGTCCTGTACTGTACGTGTTATGTCAAAACACCGGGCACCTGCATTATCGTTGGCCCAACAATGTCTCTCTTTTCACGTAGGCTATGTAAACTTCATTTCTGGCGAAGCTTTGCTTTCCTGTGCCAGAGTTGTAAACAGCTTATAAAAGCTTTCCCTTGATAACAGTTCAAAAAAAATCTCGCGTCCGTTGCTTCTGTTGTGAATGTTTTTCTTTTTTTTTTTTTTGAAAATAATGTATAGGCTTTTGTTACAATTTTGCTATTAATGGCAAGCAATATAAATAATAAACGAGTTCCAGGTAGATTTTTTTATAACGCTAATCAAGATTGCTCACTGTATCGCTAAAATAGATGAAATTCATAAAATTCGGACAGGAATGAAAAGTGGGCCTAAGAACAGCAGATTGGATCTCGATAACCGATCCAGGCTCAGTTAACTTACTCCGCTTGAATAAAATGAACCTGGCACTTTCTTTCCATTTCCCTGAGGAGAAAGAAAATATTACGGTACTCAATTTGAATATGAACTCATATTTCCTCAATAGCGCCGGTCGAATACAACTAAGCTGCTGTTGTCCTTAAGTCAGCAAATCGCGTCATGCAAATGCATGAAAGTAGGCAAATCGCATATCTCTTATAATATTATAATGCTTGTTAAAATTTGATGCACTAAGATGTCATCTTCATGTGTAAATCATACAAAATTCTCACAATGGTGAAAAGAGAATTTAACAAGTTTTTGATCATCCACCAATTTAATTACCATTTTATTAAGTTCAGGATAGCTAGTGGAGTCCTGATCACACTCAAGCCTGGACTGCATATGCAGAAGAGGAAGAAGGCACAGATGCATCTTGACCATTTCTCCAACAGAGACAGCACTGTAGCAATGAGGAAAGGTATCATTGCACTAAGAAATATCAAATCCATCATCCTCTTTTGGCAGTTTTCTGCTAATAGGCAGAGACTTAAAAATCAGCAGCTTCAGTGAGTAAATACATAAACTTTGACAAATATTTTAGAAAGTCACTGTTCACCGGGAGATTCCTAAGAACTGCAAAATGGCAAATATTATCCTTTTATATAAAAGGGGTGATCTGGCACATCCAAGCTAGTATAGGTCAGTAAGATTAACAGGTTAATTAATGGAAAGATTTATTAAGAAAAGATTGAGCAACACATGGCAAGAACAGGAGTGATAGTAAATAGCATGGTTTCAAACGGGGGAAGTTGTGTCTTATTAACACAGAATTCAATGAAGAAGCAACAAAAGATACAATCAAAATGGCACAGGATATTTATCTTTACTTTCAGAAAGCATTTAATAAGGTTTGACATTAGAGATTGGACATCAAAGTAAAAGAGGTTGGAGTTCAGGTATATGTGTAGATTATTGCAAAACTGGCTAAAATACACAAAGCCAAAGGGTATGGTTCGAGGAACCTTATCAGAACTGGGTGAAGTTAAAAGTGCTGACCCAGTGTGGTCAATGCTAGGGCCAAGAGTCGTAGGGGACTTGTCTCTGTCAACTTCCAGACAGTGCTTAGAAGCTATTAAGAAGGCTAGCGGAATGTCAGGTTACGTAGCATGATGTGTCTCAGAATACAGGTCTAAGGATGTTATGTGCAAGCTTTATACTCACCTAGAGTACTGTGTGTAGTTTTGGTTTCAGGGCTGCAAAAAGGACACTATTAAAAGTCCAGAGAAGAGAGACTAGGTTGATTCTAGGACTTCTGAGGATGAGTTATGAGGAAAATATAAACTGAGTTTAAGCTTTTCAGTTTAAGCAAAAGGAGGTAAAAAAGACGACATGATTGAAGTGTTTAAAATTCTGAAAAGAATTGAATCGAGACAACAAGAACACTGGGACACACTTGCAAACTTGTTAAGGGTAAATTTCACACAAACATTAGGAAGTTTCTCTTACACATAGACCCATTGACAAATTACAAGGTTGGGTGGTCGACCGTGAGGACTTTAGGGACCTTCAAAACTCAATTTGATGCTATAGTGGATAGGCCTGGCTAGCTTTGTTGGACTAAATGGTTCATAAAATTTTAATGTTCTAATGTGTTTAGATGTTTATTTTGCATAGACTAGGAAAGAGAGCATAAAAAGTAAACCAAGGTAAGAGGTGGAGTATAAATGGTCACCTCACATATCCAGGAAAAACAATGTGTGTTTTAAATACACATTGTATCTTCACAAAGAGACAGTACAATTAAGCCTCGTCTTTTTAACTGGGATGCCTCTAAGCATGAAACTCAAAACTGAAAAGGCAGATTGGAGTCTCAGACGAGAAGTCCTGCATCAAAACCAGCAAAGGGTAAAACTGGAGACAAGAGAAGGACAATCTTAGGTATGCTAAGGATGAGCATGTAAAATGTCTTCTTTGGCATTTCAGGATAAGCCAGCTGTGATCAAAAAGCTGCTTTAAATGTTTTTGTACTCACAGTGGTTCTGCACAACGAGCATTGGGCTCTGTTTCAATTATTATTTAGTATTTTAAAACAATATCTAATATATTTATTATAATTTAAGTTTCTAACATAATTTCATTAGTGTTTTCTGCATTAACTTTCTTAGGTACTCATTTGTGTTTTAGTTTTTAAAAGCACCCTTGCATGGTTAATATAATGTACTTGGTGCACATGCATGGAAACAATTACATCCTATAGTGCTTTA
>NW_024382489.1:0-14572 GCF_016835505.1 Polypterus senegalus
GAGCCTATGTCAGTCACTATTCAAGGGTGAAGAGAATGTACATTTTTACAAGTACTTGGGGGTCAATATCAATGACAGGCTGGACTGGTCTTATAACACAAAGAAACTAAATTAGAAAGGGCTGAAGAGAATCTTTTTTCTTAGGAGACTTAAATGTGGGTAGTGAATCCTTCACATCTTCTAAAATTCTGTTATGTTCAGTGTGATTTTCTAAACTGTATTGTGTTGGGCCAGTAATATCACTTCAAGAGAGGCCCACAGAAACAAAAATCTATTTAAAAGGAAGACTCAGATATGGGACACACTTGCGACCCTCTGGAGGTAGTAACGAAGGAGAGTATTAAATGAAACTATGTGTCGTTATGAACAATACTACATCCTTCTATGACACACTAACACTGTGGACTTTCAGCCAAAGAATTAGTCATCAGAAGTGTGTTAAGAAATGCTACTGAGGCTCCTTTATACAAAAAGCAATACACCTGCGTAATGCCTCACTGGGACGGTGACAGCTTATTTTATGTATGATTTTTATCCATCTATTGTCACACACACTTGAGAGTCAACCGAAGGGACCTGACATTCCATGCCAGGCCAGGGGCGGCAGTGTGTACTAAACTTCTCTCTATTCTCTCCGTAGACCAAACCTGAGAAATCCTTCCTGTCCCGGCCCCAGGATGTCCTACAGTCCCAGCCCTGAGGATGTCACTTCCTGTCCTGGCCCTGAGAATGTCACTTCCTGCGAACCACCTATAAAACCTCTCATACTCCACTGTTTTGGACTCTGACCTGTACACATTTACGCTACTTGAAAGCCTTTGCAGCCAGGAAACTACACAGATGGCGCCCCAAACCTTCGTTGTGTATCTGGCTGTTTCTTTAACACTATCTATCTATCTATCTATCTATCTATCTATCTATCATCTATCTATCTATCTATCTATCTATCATCCTGTCAAAGAAGCAAAAATGAGGATAACAGTACAAAATGATAAACTTTATTTAAAACAAAAAGTATACCTCAAACAGTCAGTTATATCATCAACTCTAAATTTTCTTGGACTTCCCACTGGTCCAGAGTTGTAGCTCTAAGAATAAGCGTTGATCAATTACAGCCTTTTGGGCAATGTGAAAAGAAACAAACTGTGTCCTTGTGTGTTTTATTATTTCTATGTGGACTTATTTTTGGTGTACCTGTTTTAATCAGCTAAGCTCTTTCTACCATATTTACCTCACACAGTTTACCAAGGAAAAATTAGATAATGACAATTAATAGTTTTTTGATTTTTGTCCTGTATGAGAATTTATATATAAAGTTTCTCTTTAGATACAAATATAGGCCAAAGAGTTTTAATCTGTTTTATTATTTTGTGACCTTAATACAGTATTAAAATATTAATATATTAAAAGATAAGTGTGTTAAAGATTATACCATATATCTGTATGCTGATTAGAGCAAACTAATATGTGTCTTGAATGTATTATGTAAATGAACCTAACTTACTAAAGACTATTGCTTTGGTATATTCCTTAGTCTTGTTATATAGAATTCAGCTTGCACATGACAAGGCTCCTTCAAGCTTGTTGTAATAAAGGATGTCCAACAGGTATTTATAACGGTGAGAGCACATGCTCCCAACCTTAACATCTCTACTTTTCTTTATTTAAAATATTTACATACCTGGCACATGCAGTTAAACTGATATTGTAATGTGTATACCCAGAACAAAATGTGGATGATTGTTTTTAATAGCTGCCTACTAAATTGTCATTAATTACTTTGAATAGATATTGAAGTATTTCTTTGGTATGACTGCCTTATCTTTTTCACTTATATATTTAATGCCAAATATCCAATACCACTTATTACTAACTTACAGAGTAAAGATTTTTAAATCCTAAAGATTTACAGTTCTTGAGATGCAGTTTGATTATTTTTAAATTTAGGAGGATGATATTCTTCACACATCAGTCCCACATTTGTGAAAACCACATAATTAATATACTATAGTATACCTTGGTTTTGTACCTTCCTGTATGTGCAGAAAGAATGTGCCAGTAATATTTTATTACTTACTTTTCTAATTGTAAATAAATCTGAGAGAAGAAATCAGAAAGGGTTGGGGTCCCATCTGGATAAACTCAGTTTAATTGCCTTAGGTAAGAAGGAAAATAAAGGATGATAAATTTTGCTGTTGTTGTTTCCATGGTTCTTGTAATGGTGGTGTTTTCAGAGCATGCTGATCTAATAAAATGCATGTTATCCATTAGAGTTGATCTTAATGAAATGCTGTATGTGTAATAAACCTGAACCAACTTATAATTCAGACTACAGGGCATTTTAAAATTTTCATTGGAAAGGGTGGTTGTAATAAAGTACAAAAATGCATGTCTTCAAAATGGCTGAGTTGATAATTCATGAAATTTTGCATGCATATATTGT
Organism: Polypterus senegalus; assembly: GCF_016835505.1. Taxonomy (NCBI): domain Eukaryota; kingdom Metazoa; phylum Chordata; class Cladistia; order Polypteriformes; family Polypteridae; genus Polypterus; species Polypterus senegalus. The sequence goes on from NW_024382489.1 coordinate 2,444, forward strand.
TGATACAGCTTAAAATATAGACCTCAAGGTCTTTCGAATGTTCCATCAGAAAACAGGGTTATAATTGGGTGCAAAACCAAAACCACATTATCACACTGAAAATGGCACAGATGAGGGTAATAAATAATTTGACATCCAGCAGTTCTCACATGGACAACTAAAGCAGCTGTAAGAATCTGTTTACTGTATATGTGCACTTAATAAAAAAAATAAAAAATAATTGTCTATAAGGAAGTTTTAGGAATACTTTTAGTTTCTACAAAACTAGGTAGATCCTTTAATGTTTGGTTAAAGTACAGCCATTAGTTTGTTGACACTTCCTTTTTTAATAATAGCAATGTGATGATCTCACAATGGCAGTGCGTGTCATTACTACCAACAATATGGTGGCACCATGGAAATAATGTAGAAAAGACAATACTTAAAAAAAAAAAAAAAAAAAAAACAGAATAGCAGTATAGTGATGTAAACATATAGCAAGCAAAATAGCTAAAATACATATACAAAAAATTGTGCACAACAATATAGAATGTTGAAAATCCAGATCATAACTGTATTTACTTCACTTTTGTAATTAAGTTGAAAGAATGGGTTGAAAGATCAGTGAAGAAAACAACTGCACTGTTTTCTGGCTGATATATAATGTCTAATTTAGTACTAGATGCATTAAGTCCAAGAATGTTCAACGGATACCAAGAATTGATATTAGCAAAAAGCATGTTTTGGGTGTTTTGGCTATCATGTCTCTAATGATTATAAAGTAATAGCCAACAGTAATTAAAGTTTGTGTATTAAATATGACAAGAGTTTAGGAAATTTAAGCTAATGCAGAATGACCTGATATTTCTTACATCACAGCCTAATGAACTTACATTGACATAATTACAGCAGCAGGGCAAAAGAAAATTATATATACTGATATTTAGTGGTTAAATAAGACACTTCAGGTCCCCAGTAGTCCACATCCAATAAAGTCACAAAAATGAAACAAAAAGGGGCTGCTATAGTAAAATAACAAAATAGAAAGGCAAAGTAAGATGTTTTTCTGACACTTTTTGCTAGGTTTTAGGGAATTCCATTCTGTGGTGCAGTTAGTTCAGAACCATTTGCCTCCTTCCAGCAACAGCAAGCTTTAAAGGCAGGAGACCGGAAGTGACAGAGTCAATGCCCTCATTAGGAATCTACCTGGGTGCTGCAGAGGCAAAAGGATCATGTTACCTCGAGTGGCCCTCTCTACCTGGGGTGGTAATACCTCCTTCAGACGAGCCTGAAGAGGCTAACCATTCTTCAAGTTTAGTTTAAAGGACAAGTAGAGTTTCTTCTTAAACAGTTCATACTCTCACAACAGAAGACACAGTATTATGTTTTAGGCTCGATAGCCTATTCACTTTACAGCAATGCTAAGCCAAGGACCCTTGCCTCCTAGCTGTAATATCCTGAGCAATTCACCTCAAGCATTGGCCCAATGAGTACTAAGATGTATGAAGGAAACAATATCTAAATAAGAGAGACAAATAGATGACAGGGAAGACAAAATCAGAGAGACGAGATTGCGTTGGTTTGGACATGTGCAGAGGAGAGATGCTGAGTATGTTGGGAGAAGGATGCTAAGGATAGAGCTGCCAGGCAAGAGAAAAAGAGGAAAGCCTAAGAGAAGGTTTATGGATGTGGTGAGAGAGGACATGCAGGTGATGGCTGTAACAGAACAAGATGCAGAGGACAGAAAGATATGGAAGAAGATGATCCACTGTGGCAACCCCTAACGAAAGCAGCCGAAAGAAGAAGAAACAAAGCAGTTTAGTTTGTTACTAGATATACAAGCTTGGCAGCTGTGCCAGTTAATCAGTGACCTACAATCTGTCTAATAAGATCTATGAGAGGATTATTGATTTTATTAAGTGATTTTGCATTTTTTTTCTTTAGAGTATGCGTCAGAGCTACAGGTAAATTGAAAAGGAAGGAAAAAGAACATAACGAGTGCACAATATAGGGGAATGCCCGTTTTGGTGAAGACTCTTGATAGAGTAGTGTATAACACGTGAAATATTTACCAGTTTGAACTTTCAAAATCCTCTGAAGGTAGTTTTGACATTTAGTCTCATAAGATCTATTTCCATGTTATCAGTTTGTTTACCACATTAATACATGCAATATGATTGCCAAGATTAACAATCAGTTCCTCTTGTTAGAGCTAATTAGATTTTTCAAACATAGTCCACAGCCAATCCAAGTCAAATCACTTTTTCTACTTCACTAAACTTAATTAAATAAGGTGTGATAAATTACTCAGAGTTCTTCATAAATAAATTGTTATTTGATATTCTAGCTCAAAGGTTGGCTTGCCAGTAGTAACATCTAGAATGCCATTTTTATATGTATCAGTCTTTATTTTAGGCAAAAAAAATCTTTTTTTATTGCAACTACATTTTTATTAGAAATCAAAAAGGCTAAATATATTTAATAAAGAGGATAAAACGGAGCAAAAAATCTTTCAATATCTACACTGATCTAATATTTGTATACAGTATATCACACCTAATTACAATTTTAATATTGCTAATAAAAAGTGTATTTACTGTTTAGGGAATAGGTGACATACTTAATGCAGTGGCAAATGGTAGGCAGCTTTGGAAAATGAATTTTCAACTCTGTGGATTCCTTGGAAAAATTAATAAAGAAATACTTCATTCAAATGTAAAGACTACTTATGCTTGTTTTTTTTATTTTCTTCACTGGAAAACATCAGTGGGCGAAGGAAAATCAGTTTGTACTTCATAGTATGGCAAATCATAGGCCACAGGCAAATTCTAACCCTTTTTAAGTAGTATAAGTTTACCACACAAAATCTACAATAGCTGCTTCAAAGCCAGCAATCAGCAGCGCAGACATATGTCAAGCTGTGTATATCTGCATTGAAATGTAGATGCTGTTGTTACTGGAAATTTGGCCATAGCTTTAGAATATAGCTTTTCAGTTGAGAGTATTTAAAATTACAATTAATTCTGTAGCTGATGCTTTGATCCAAATTGACTTGTAAATCATAAGCATTGTTCACTTGTTTACATGTTTCTTTTCCATTGAGATCATTAGATGTTCAAGGTACTTATTCAGGGTCCCACTGTGAGCCTATGGTAGGATTAAAGCCAAAATGGTGATTTATAGTTCAGTGTTATAACAACTGCATCTCAGTGATCATTTTGAATATATTATATGAAACATGTCAGTGCTGTTAGTGTTTCTCTATGAGTGATATCATTCACTGCAATAAAAATGTGTCAATAGGAAACATGGGGCAAACCGTTATTAATATGACTTTTTCAGTTGGAAAACACTCAGGATGTGCGTTTTGAGCTGAATGCAGAAAAAAGACAGAATTTTGGAAGATGTGAGAAAGAGGAGTTCAAAGAAAGTAACCCATCATTGGAAACTGAGCATTCAAATGCTGTGTATCTTTTGCCCCGGTTGTCATTGACCATTTTGTGAAACAAATGCTCCCTAGTCATCTGCCCAAGCTCCATATGACTTTTTCTTTATTTCTAAAAGTTAAAATAAAGACAAATGTAAAGGATTTGAGTTCATTACAAATATCCATAAGAATGCTAGAATTGTTTCTGAAAGTGGCAGGAATAGTAGGACTTGTACATGCTACTATTGGGATAATACTTTGAACATGTCTTTTAGAATGCAGTTCTTTAAAATAAAGATGTAATTACCACTTCTGTCCACCTCCTCTTGTCTTCCTCCTTCTCCTATCCACCACCTGTTTTTTTCTTCCTCCTCCTGTCCACCTCCTCTTGTCTTCCTCCAACTCCTCTTTGTCTTGCTCCTCAGGAACTGTCTTCTGCTGTCCTCCATGCCTCAGGAACTGACTCTCCTGGATTTGAACCTGTAGGTGACATCCCATAAATTACTCACAGTCAACTTGCACTTACCTCTACACCATCTGTCTTGGTGTTGCAACCCCAAATGAATTTCCGGTATTTCTCCCACACCTACAATTCCTTGTTATTTTCACAGACACACACCATAGAGCAATGAACACATACCATTTTTAAAATTTCAAATTTCTATGGCCCAGAATGACAACTAAATCAGTTGAAACTCCACATTTAAAAACATTACTCTATATTTACTTTGTCATCAGGATATTGAAATGTTTCCATACTGACACCTTGTAGCTCCTCCCCCAATAACAACGGGTAATACTTCCAAAAATATAATTATGCACATTTCATACAGAGAATTAGAAACATTTCATAATGGTATCAATGCATACATCTTAGACAGGATTTGAACCCAAAACATTTGTTTTCAGGGCAGATATTCTAACTACACCTTGGCAGCCCGTAAGCTGTGCTGTTTCGTTGAATGACAGGTGTGCAGCAGACTGACCGGCAGGATGACACCGACCTCTTGCTGCATCCAAGCAGTGCCATCTTTCGTCTGTAGGGACTTGTGCAAGTGGATTGTTGTTACGGTGAGTGGATATTTCTCACGGGAGGGCTACTGTCTCTATCTTCGATGTAGAACACTCATCCATCTGAGTTCACCTCTGTTATAGCATGTCTTTATTTGAAAACAGCAGTGTCAGATTGGGGGGAGTGTGAATGTGACTAAGAAAATAAAACTGAATAAAAAAAAAAACACTAACTTTTACAAATACCATAACTTTACACAGGCTGTTAAGACTCTAACCTTATGTGCGTTTTTTTGGGGTTTATTCACTTTATTCTTGAATAAAAGCACACTTGTTTCATAGAGACTCAAATTGAATGTTGTTTTATTATAAAATAGTAACAATAAAAACAGCCCACCACTCAAACACTTAAAATGCAGGAAGGCCCTCAGATTGAACCTGCAACATCTTGATTACAAGGCAGCAGTTCTTATCCCTGTACCAGTGAAGTATACATTTGTGAGTCTGCCGTGTGAAAGACACAAACAGAAACATGCATGCAAACATCTTTTTTTCATATTGATTGATATTTGGGTTTCAGTCTTCACACATTGACAGCAACAAGTAAATTGAACAATTATTTAAGAATAAAACCAAAGAAAAAAAAGAGTACACTTGTTTTTATTCCTTTGTGAAAGTGTTTATTTATTATTTGGACTTCAGTCTTCACATATTATACACTTGATATCAACATTTTGTCATTATTATTAAATATGAAAAAAAATTCTGCTTTAGTTATGTGTTCAGCATTTCTTTCTTTGCAAGAAATATCATCCTACATTTACACAGATCATTGTACACATGGAACACACATGATATGTATGTATTTCAAATAATGATATAGTGTTTTCCTATACAATTCCAGACACCTCAATTCCCTGATAAACAGACTTCAGCTGCGAAAATTTCATGTCTGACTTCAGCTGTCTCAGTGGGAGATGGGATAGCAGGCTGCCTGCCTGCAGCCTATTGACAAATCTTTGTAAAATAAGGGCACTATTGGTGTGCAATTAATGCAGTGATGAGGAGGTGCAAGTAAAATTAAGGTGGCCTGGCATTAAAAATATTTTGCAGGCTTCAATGATTCTAGTGTTAATGTAATTTGTACAGAAGCACACCACCACAGCAAAGCACACATTCAATTTCACAGTTTACAGTTTGTAGTTTGATAATAGTCCTGTATCACATGCATTTTAATTAAAATCCATGTGAAAAGCTTATTATTATTTAGGTATCTAGTGCCCAAAGAGAGTACAATGATAATTATGAAGCCTCATGCCTGCTTTACATAACAATAGACAATTCATGATTTGCGGCTGATAATGTAGACAGTACAAAACATCCTAAACAGAAACAAGTTTATGCAGCATCATGGCTGGGATTTGAACCCATTACCACTGCTTTAACAGTAGGTATGTTGCACTACCATGTCTTGATGCTGGTTTTTGTTTTGGATAATTCACATCTTTCCATTCTTTGTCAATCACAGAATTGCCTCAAATGTCCCAAACAACTGAAATTAAGATAAGAACTCTAACTTTAAATATGGGGTAAACTTAAACAATTGCCTGCTGTCTCAATCTCTTGTATTTTGCTTAAATACACAGTCTGATGTACTGTACCAACTGAGACAAAAAACCAAGGTCGAAAGTTATGGTAATGCTTAATTAGGTAGTATACATGTCTATCAACCAGGAAGTGTAAGTTCTATTCCACCATGACAGTCAAGTTTTCTTAAATAACAAATTTTCTTACATACATCTGCCATTACTCCACCAACAAGGCAGACTTCAACCAACCACAAACTGTGCACACTCATGATATTCATTGAATCATCAATAAACATCTCTCATAGTTTAACAAGCAGAGTAGACTGCAATATGTGCAGATTGATGCCTGTGACTTTAAGGTGTGAAGTTGATGGGCTCCATGTTGTACTGCAGTACAGCTTGTCAACATTTAACAATTTAATTGCAATAAAGTAGAAAAGAAAATATTTCAGAACAGTGTGTTAAAAGTGGCAACACAACAACAATTCATCCACTATTCAGAAACTGAGAGAGGCTGCATGGCTATCTATTGCAGACCTAACTGATACAATACGTTCTGAATTTGTACCTAACTAAATTTATTTTAAACAGAATTATTTACATTTGAAACAGTTTCTTTTTGCATTGTCAGTCTGAGTCTAAAATTACTTGTTTCAAAATTTCAAACTCTTCTGTATTTGTTAGCAATGTAATGGACATTTGGAAATTGAGTGAAAACAATACTGTATGCAAGTTCCTGGAATGACTACACTATAAATGTACAGGTTGATTACATATTCAGCTGGCCATACATGTCAGTATCATTTGATAAAACTCACCAAGGCATTGATTCTACAAAATGATTTGGTTTCTCCATGATCAGCCTCTGATGGCTTGGCAATCCCATTATTCCCACATTACATAGACTACAGCTATGATGTTTGGGAAGCATACATAACATTTTCAGTTATTGTTGATAGAATTCTGGAGTTATACCTTTAATATAGAGTCATTACTGTACAAGCTGACTTGGCACTGTATCGCTTCAAGTACAAAGTAATTGCATTTAAAGTTAGTTTTTGCAGTTCTACAGTCATCAGGATAATAATAATAATAATAATAATAATAGATTTTATTTATATCGCGCTTTATATTTAACAATCTCAAGTGCTACAAAATAATTAAAATTAACAAACAAAAAATCTATAGAAATAATTTAACAAAAGCCTTTCTAAAAAGGTGTTTTAAAGGGCGTCGATCGACTATAGGGCTCTCAAGTAGTCGGGAGGAATTCACAGCCTCTTCCTGAAAAGAGCTCTATCACCCATGCTACTAAGTTTAGTTCACGAACTTGAAAGTGTTGGTATGCACAGAGGCGGAGGTCGTGAGGAAGTGAGATGGGAGTTCCTGTAAATACAGGAGCAGATCCATAAATGCACTGATGGGTAAGGAGAAACCTTGCTCAATTCTAAGTGGTACAGGAGGCCAGTGAAGGGTTTTCAAGATAGGAGTGATGTGGTTGGCACCGCACCCTCATCAGGATCCTGGCAGCTATTCTGAATGTGCTGGAGTCTCTGGATTCTCTTGCAGGAATCCCAATGAGGGAGGCGCATTACAGGTAATCCAGCCTGGAGCCAGGACCGAGGCATGAACAAGCCTCTCTGCATCTACCAGGGTAATTGTTGGACGAGGTTGTAATGTTCCTGAAATGAGTGAAAAAGGTGACTTACAGAGATGTTTAATGTAGGTGTCAGGAACAGTTCAGAATCCATTTTAACACCCCAAATTTGTAACAAATGTAGAAAGAGGTATCTTTTTCCAGAAAGAGTGATACTGGTGATGGTAGTGGAGCAGAAGCTGGTGTGGTGTGCCAGCTAAAATGGCTTCTGTTTTAGATCTGTTTAGCTGAAGGAAGTTGAGCCTCATCCATGCCACAATTTCCTCCAAACAAATAGTCAGTGTAGATGTTGGCAGAGGAGCAGTAGAGGAGGTGGGAGTAGTCCTAAGATAAAGCTGAGTGTCATCGGCATAACAATGAAAAGAAACCATGTCTGCTAATGACACTTCCAAGGGGAGCATATAAATGATGAAAAGGATGGGCCCAACACAGGCCCTGTGGAACACCAGATAACATTATGGGTGTGAATTTTGCTGCCAGGAAATACTCAGTTCTACGGTCAAAAGATGTAAACCAATTTTGAACATTCCTGAAAGTCAATGGTGTATTGCAGGCGGTGAAGAAGAATATATGATCAATTGTATCAAAAGCAGCTATCAGGTCAAGGAGAATGAGTAAAGAGGAGAACCAGTATCTGCTGACATCAGAAGGTCATTTGTGACCTTGACCAAGGGAGCTGTTTTGATTGCTATGGCTAGGCTGAAAACCAGACTGAAACTTTTCAAACAGGTTATTCAGTTTGAGATGATCACGAAGTTGTACTGCAACTATTTTTTCCAGAACTTTAGAAAGAAATGGAAGATTAGAGATGGGTCTATAGTTAGACAGAACTTCAGGATCCAGGGTGGGTTTTTTTAGTAGAGGTCTGATGACAGCAGTTTTAGTGCTGAAGTGGAATATGGCCAGCCAAAAGGGATTGGTTTATAATCCTGGTGATAAGTGTAGAAATAGCAGAAATGTTGGCCTTCAGCAAGGCTGAGGGAAAAGGGTCCAGGGAACTGGTGAGAGCGGTTTCATTTTCCTGATGACGCCCTCCACCTCTTCCGTGTGGCAACAGAGAAGGAGCAAAGGGGCTGGACAGTCTCAGGCAGCGGTACCGGGGACAGTTGGGATAACAGAATATCCATGGTAGAGAGGTTTAAGAGATGTTATAAAACCTTTGTCTGAAAAATTATATGCAGATTACACCTCTCATCAGTGGCCTCGGAATGAGCACATGAAGGAGGTTTAAGAAGATGATTTATAGTAGAAAAAGTTTTTTGGATCCCTGGAGCTATTTGTAATGATGGTAGAATAGAACCTGACCAGCAACCTTCAAAGCTTCCGCATACGCCATTTTTCGCAGCTCGAGGTGTACCATGGTGCTGAGCACGAAAATGAGACGGACCTAGACGTTAAAGGGCATGAAAGTCAAGGGGACTGCTCAGAGACTGGTTGTAGAGATCCACGAGGTCAGCAACAGAGCTGGAACTGGTAAGATCAGTAGAAAGAAGTTTAAGGTCCAGGGCCAAGGCATCCACATTGATGTTCTTCAAATTTCTAAAATGAATCTGCCGTTTGGTTTGGTACGAGGGAGAAAAGGGTAGCTCCATTGACACTACGTTGTGGTCTGAAATACCAAGATCATAAACCTGTAAATTACTAATTAAAGCAAAGTTTGAAATAACCAAGTCAAGTGTATGACCCTAGAGTGTGTGGGGACATCAACATATTGTTGTAAGTTGAGGGAATCTAACAACTCAAGAAAATCAACAGTGAGATAACCTTTAGGATTATCAATATGAATATTTATATCTCCCAGGATTATGATGTTGGCAGAGGTGGCACACATGTTGTGAGAAGATCAGTCATTTCGGAATAAAAGCAGAGTTAGGTTTTGGAGGTCGATAGATAAGAAGAACAGTCATGGGAAAGGGGCTTGCATTTAAATGCAAGACACTCGCAGGAAGATGTTACAGGTAACGAAATAGGGACACCCCATTACCTGACGATAGATGATGGCTAAACCACCACCACGCCCAGTGCTGCGAGCTGCTTCAAATAACTGTAGCCAGATGGACATGCTTCATTTAAGGCAGAGTAAGCCTCTGACTGGTGCCAGGTTTCTGTTAGACACATGAAGTCAAGTCCTTCTCCCTGATGTGTTCTTCAATCAGTGTGGATTTATTGCTGATGGAAAGGGAGTATTAAAAAAAATTCAAATTTGACCAGCTATTGTGGGAAAATTCAGTACGGGGTCTAAAAACATTAAAATCCCCTTAAGGTTTGGGAACCGGCCCACAAAAAAAAATCCACCCGGGGATGTAAGGATCTTGGGGTTATTTCTCCGGTGGCTCGGTTTTTTCCCCACGTTTAGAGTGCAGAGATCTCGCGATCTTTAATTTTTAAAGTTTTTGGAAAAAAAGTGCCTGATAGCCCCACCGCGGGGACAGGTGACCAAAAAGATGGAAAGGTAGCAGAGCACTTTTTTTTGTTTATTGAAAATGAACTTCCGACCAGAACCCCTATAATTAACGAGGACGGCGAAGAAATCCAAATTCTTTAATGATTTGGATGTTAATACCAGGAGGGGTTACAGGATTTAGTCGGCGAAGTTATAAACTGGAATAGCTGAGCACCACTCCAACTGAAGAGGAAAAAAAGATACCATCCAGATAATCCCCTAAAATCCACAACAAACGGTAAAGCAGAATATCCCGACAGCAGGTGAGTAGACACAAAATCTTGATAAAACTTGATAAAAATCCGTAGAATCCCGGCAAACAATAAAAACAGTATGTCCAGACAACAGGTGAATAGACAACAAAATTTGATAAAAATGCGTAAAATCCACGACAAACAATACACAAACTCAGACTCAGAGGAAAGTGGCTGAACATTCACGCCAGCGCCCTCTCCCTTCCAGGATGTAGCAGCACTACGAAATAAGGTACTGCAGCAGCCCTTCCAGTGTAACACTATTGGACAGTTTCAGAAGTAGGGTTTTGTGGGAAGAAGATCGAGCCAGTGGGGCCAAGGGATTATGATTGTCTATTTTTCTGCCCAAACTTTTCTTACCCATTTGGATCTCCTGTTGTTTATCTTGGATTACTGTTCCTGTCTGGATGCATAGTCTGTTTCGTTCCTGCCTGTTCAGTGGGTGTGTACAGATCAAATACGTCTTCCCTATCACCTCATCCACACTGCATCAAAAAACCAGCAGGACAAACTTTACATTGCTTATATGAATCATTTATAGGATTTTTCAATCGCCTATCCACTATCAACTGCCCCGCTACATTGGACTGGTTCAGACATTATTTATTGTTTGTTGTGTTGTCTTTGGATTTGTTATCGCCATCAGGGAACTGAGGAGGCTTGTTGCATTTATGTTTTGTTATATTGCATGCTCTGGTTTTTTTTATCATTCGATTAATATATTTCATTGTTATTTATCAATTAACTGGACCAAGAACTGTCTGTGAATCTGTGAATAAGTGGGTTCATGCTGGATAAAGGCTGGTGTGTTCTGGGAGTCCGACCTCAAAATAAATAACTCACCATCTTCTGATGGTGTGAATCTTAGTGTCACCGCGACCACTACAAGGATGTACTAAGAATATGTGCTGTCCTTTAACAATATTTCTTAAAGGGCAGTCCAAGTTTCTCATGCATGATACTTTCAAGAAATGAGAAAACCACACACAAAACTACAGAGTTCTCAATATCAATGTGATTTTTGTGACTCGAACCACCACATAGTTTTCCACGATATAACTGGCAAGTAGCATCCGAGTTCCTTTGTTCCTACTAAAGGTCCATCAGCGACATCCTCGTAATACATCCCTACTGCCCTGCACCATAAAGCCAAATATAGCCTAACACAATTGGAGTGAAAGGTAAAAATAAATCATTTCTAGGCACAGAGCATATATTGTTTGTTAACATGTACTTAATATTGTACTGTATATGACATATATTGTATGTTAACATGTAAGTAAAAAAAAAATTAATTTTTTAAACAAAACAAATATAGATAAAATATCAAAAACCCCAGTGTTGTCCATCCAAACACCTGTTTACATTCTACAATTTTAGACTGTTTGATCCTACAAGGCACAAGAAAGGCTAAAGGGATCTTATGAAACTCAAACTCAAAACTGCAGTTTGTTTGGTTTTCCTGATGGGCTTGTCACTCCCTGCTGCTACTACTAAAGAGACATAACACTAAAGCATGTGGGTTCTTCACTCCTTCCTGGTTGATCAACTGCACAGCACCCTGGTAATACTGTCAAGGCAGACATAAATATTCAGCACAGCTCATATAAGTCCTGAAACCACATCCCTTAGACACAAACACACCAACATTTCAGTTCTCATTGCTCTTTTTTATTTACAAATTTGTCACGTTTTTCCCGTCATTTTGTGTACCATTGGGGTCTGGGTTTTTTAAAATTTTTCAAGGAAACAAAACTATTAAAATTTAC
>NW_024382490.1:0-47525 GCF_016835505.1 Polypterus senegalus
TCTGATGAACATGATAACAAAAATTCATATTAAACCGATTTCATGAATATGCCAATGAGTTCAGTGTTTTTCAGTGGCCTTCCCAGTCACCAAATCCAAATCTAATAGAACATCTTTGGGATACTGAAGAACAATACATTTGCAGCATGAATGTGCAGCTGACAAATATGCAGAAATTGTATGACGCAATCATGTCATCTTGGACCAGAACCTGAAGGGTATGCTTCCGACATCTTGTGGAATCCACGTCACAAAGAACTAAGGCTTTTCTGAATTCTGACTTCATTCCAAATAATTTGTTTAGTGAGTGTATATACAGTAGTTTAATTAGACTTCTACCTAGGGTTGCCAGATTCAAAATTAGAAATGTGGCACACTCTTAAAATCTCTCTCTATATTACTATATGTAGCTGCGTTTTTCAAAAATTACCAAAGTACTGCAGCTTCAGCTCAAAAAATGGGATTCAACAAAAGCCTGACGCGCAGAAATGATTCCACAGACAAAATATCTTCGTTTTTGAAGTTTAGTTAAGTTTTAAAGTAAAACAGTTTACACACAAAAGAGAAAATTAAAATAGCAAAAAAGGAAAAATTAATGTAAGAAAAGTTCAATTCTAAGCTTAATCTTGTTACATCTCAAATCGTTACTATTTACTTAACATTTCTGAACCATTTCAAGACGGTCAGAAAACTGTATGCTTATCCCATTTCTAAGCAAAAAATGGGTCTTTCAAGTCCTTCTTTACTGGGACTTGTTCCAAACAAAAAAAGCTTATTATCACACTGTTACTCAGTTATAGTAAGAAGGTTCTATCTCTTGTTAACTATAGGGGGAAAAGACTATACCATAAGCTATGACTATGAAAGACATTAATATTCTATTCAAATTAAGCAAACATCAATATGAGTTTAACTCAAAACTTTAAATTTCTAAGATTGGCTCTTACATTTCCGGCCCCTAATTGGCTATGCAGGAGCGGAGACAATTATTTTACTTTACTTCAATATGAGCCAATTACTTTTATATTAACTATTCTTTTCAAATCATTAGCAATAACACTGCAAACAAACATTTTAAAAATTTCATATTTCAAACATTTGCTGTTTCTTGAAGCAAGCACAGTTTATTCACGGGTCTGTCCAGTGTGCTGGTTTTGGTTTGCACACAAACTCTTCTGACTGCACCTTTGGCATCTGGCATTGTCTTGATGACTCGACCCATTACCCAGGAATTGCGAGGTGTAGCTTTATCTACAATTAGAACAACGTCCCCTGGTTCAAAATTTCTTCTTGGTGCAAGCCATTTTGACGTTTTGAAGTATTGGCAAATATTCTTTTGTCCATCTTTTCCAAAACAAATCAGCCATGTATTGAATTTGTTTCCAGCGTCTTCTTGGGTATGGTTCATTTTCTGAAATGAGTTTAGGTGGTATTTCAGGTTTTGTCTTCAATAATAACAAGTGATTGGGTGTGAGTGGTTCCAAATCATTTGGGTCATCTGATGTCTTTGTAAGGGGTCTGTTATTGAGTATTGATTCTACTCTACACATCATTGTAGGAAGGTTTTCATCATCAGTGTTTGTTGGTTTAGTGTTGAATTTAAAATCTTTCTTATGCTTCTGATTTGTCTTTCCCACACTCCACCTTGGTGAGAGGCTGATGGTGGATTAAAAATCCATTTGATTTGTTCTTGCATCATAGCGTCACTGATTTTTGTGTTCCAATTTTTAATAGCTTCTCGTAGCTCTCTTTCTGCTCCAACAAAATTTGTTCCATTGTCTGAGCGCATGATTTTAACTTGTCCTCTTCTATCCGTAAATCGGAGTATGCTTGGATACAAGAATCAGTGTCTAAGCTATGTGCAATCTCTATGTGCGCAGCTCTGGTTGTTAGACATGTGAAGATTACCCCGTACCTCTTGACTAAACTTCTTCCTCTTTTGACTAGGAAGGGCCAAAATAATCAACTCCAACATTAGTGAACGGTGGTTGGTTTGATGCTAGGCGATCTTCTGGCAAATCTGCCATTTTTTGCTCACCTGCCTTTGCATTGTATCTTCTGCATGTTGTGCACTTTGAAATTATTTTCCTGATAGCTGAATTTGCTTGAGGTATCCAGTATTTTGGCGTAATGTGCGAGCACGTAGTTGCTCACAATGTCCGATACGTTTATGAATGTGCTGCAATATGAGAGAAGCAACATGTGAATGCTTGTGTAGAATTGCGGGATGTTTAATTTCTTCGGGCATTGCAGCTTTACTGAGTCTTCCTCCAACTCTTAATATTCCATCTTGTATGATCGGGTCAAGTTTATAGATTTGACTGTTCTTTTTAACACAAGTCTTTTTCTTTAGAGCTTTTAATTCTTCTGGAAATTCTTGCTGTTGACTTAGACGGATAAGCTCTGTTTCAGCTTTAACTAAGTCGTCTAGAGAAATTGGACTTGGTTTTAAAGTCAGTTTACCTTTTCATGTGCTTTGTGATGAGTGATTTTGTTCTTTTGGATTACTTTTAATCTGACTGGCTTCTAGTTGGAATGTTTTTCTTTCATTTCTTAAGTGCAACAGTATGTCTTTAAACTTGAGAAACCAAGCCACTGCTTTCTTCAAACGATGCCAATCCGAAAAGTAAGTGATTAGTTTGTTGATGGGTTCGGTCACCTCTTCTACTCTTGTCATGTTAACTGCACAAATTTTAACTTCTGGATCATCTTCAAAAAGTGAATCATTCAGTTGATCTGGTCTTTTTGGCCATTCACGTTCTGACTTCAATAAGAAACTTGGACCTTGTGACCATGTGGTGCTCTTGAGAAAGTTTTCTATGTTTAGCCCTCTAGAAGCTTGATCAGCCGGATTAAGGACAGATGTGACATACCTCCACTGTGAAGGTTGTGAATGATCTCTGATCACGGAGATTCTGTTGGCAACAAAGGTCTTGAATCGAGTGCTTTCATTTGAAATGTATTTTAGCACCGTGGTGCTGTCAGTCCAAAATGTAGATTCTTGTAAAGGCATTTGAAGCTCACCTTTAAGCATTTTGTCCATTTTTATTGCCACAACGGCTGCTGTCAGCTCCATTCTTGGAATCGTGACCTGCTTTAATGGTGCAACTCTTGACTTGCCCATCAGGAATGAACAATGCCTTTTGTCATCTTCATTGGTTAAAACAAGGTAAGTGACAGTGCCATATCCATCTTCACTAGCATCTGCAAAATGGTGCATTTGTGCTGTCTTTATGGTTCCAAACCCAATAGGTTTGAAGCATCTGTTCACATTATAGTCTGTAAGTAACTTCAAATCATCCATCCATTTTTTCCATTTCTGAAAGTGTTTGACTTCTACTACTTCATCCCACCCAAATTTCTCTTTGCATAAGTCTTTAGAATAAGCTTTGCTGGCAATAAGCAGGTGCTAGGAAACCAAGTGGATCATAAACTGAGCTAACAACAGACAGATACCACGCCTTGTAGCGGGCTTGTTTGGCAATTTAATCTGAAATTTGAAACTGTCAGTTTCTGTGCACCACTGGATGCCCAGGGCACGCTCTGTGGGAAGGAGACTGTGGCTCAAATCTAAGTCCTTTTGTTCATGAGCTCTGTCTTCTTCAGGTATGGACAATAAAACTGCTCTGTTGTTACTCACCCACTTAGTCAAATGGAATCCCCCTTTGAGACATAGAGCTTGGAGGTCCTTTGCCAGCTTTATTGCTTGTTCTTCTGTTGTCACTGACCTTAAACAGTCATCCACGTAGAAGTTGTTGAGACGGTGTTAACAGCTTCCTCAGGAAATGTATCTCTGGCATCTTCGGCTGTTCTACATAAAGCATAAGAAGCACAACTGGGTGAAGAAGTAGCACCAAAAAGATGTACTGTCATTTTGAATTCTTCTAAGTCTTTACTTACATTACCTTCAGGCCACCATAGAAAACGTAAAAGATCTGTGTCGTGGTCTGGTATCTTAACTTGGTAGAACATTGACTTAATGTCTGCCATTAAAGCTACTGGCTCCTTTCTGAATCTTGTAAGGACGCCAATGAGTGTGTTAGTTAGGTCAGGGCCTTTAGTAATTGTTCATTAAGTGAAATCCCTGATAGGTGGCAGTGCAGTCAAAGACTACTCGAATCTTATTTTTCTTTTGGATGATACACACCGTGATGTGGAATGTACCACACTCTGCCTTCATTGCAATTCAGGCTTTCTTTAGGAATCTTAACAGCATAACCATTGTCTATAATGTCTTTCATGAAGGCTTTATAGTCTTCGTGGAAACCTGATTTTTGCTCAATTTTCTTTTGAGTCCTATAGCACGCTGTTCAGCAATGCAGCGGTTATTCGGCATTTTAAGTGTTTCATCCTTCAAAGGCAAATTTAAACAATAGTGGCCACCTACCAGTCTTGCAGATTCTGAAGCTATGCGCATGAACTTGATGTCTTCCTGTGACATTTCCTGTTTTTCTTCACAGTTGCGCTCTGGAAAGTCTGTGTTATACTGTTGCAGCAGCATATCTTCAATCTCTGTTATTGACACACGATTAATTGAATGTTTAGGCATCTTACCACTTTGTTTTGCGAGGTCATCGATCTCTTTGTATGGTCCACCAACTACCCATCCAAGTGCAGTCTTCATGGCGTGAGGTCCACCTCTTTGGCTAGGTATGATTCGTGACTGCTTGAAGATTTCTGGATAGTTGATTCCTATTAAAAGATCGACTTCAGAGTCAATATGAGACAGACGTACCTCTTTAAGATATGCCCACTTATCGATATCTTCTTGTAGTGGAATGCTTTCTCTGTTCACTGGAATGGAGACCTGTGTGAAGACCTTTGGCAAATCAATATATTCAACATCATTGAGACCACAGACTTGTAAATCTGATAAAATAGAACATTGGGTTAGCATTTTTGAATCATCATCGTAATTACTCATAGTTTTGAGGAATACTTGCGTCCTTTTCCCTTGAAGGCTCAATTGTCTTTGGAGCCTTTCAGTGCAAATTGTTACTGTACTGCCGAGGTCTATAAAGGCGTATGTTTCTACATACCTTTCACTTTTCTTGGATTTTACCTTAACAGGAACTACTTGTAGTGCATTCTTCTCCGGCCTCAGTAAAGGTACAAGTTCCAGTCTTGGTTTCCGTTTCAGTAGATGTTGCCACACTAGCTGTAGCTTTAAATACTGCTCCACTGTCCCCTTGAATGTGCAGGATATCTGGGTGCTGTAAAGAACATGTCTGACATTTCATTCTCTGTTTACAGTTCTTACTTAGATGACCCTGTTTGAGACAGCGAAAACATAAACCTTTAGATTTTAAAAAGTCAATTCTTTCTTTATGTGGCAATTCTTTAATTTTTCTACATTCGGCGAGAATATGCTGATCACTGCAAAATGCACAAGGTTTTTTAAATGCACATGTATCGTTAACAGTATTTTTGATAGGGATTTCATGAGTCTCCTTTTCAGTTTCATCAGAAATATTGGTGGTGAAGATACTTCCTGATTTCTGTCCGTACTTCTGAGGAGACTTACTTTTGTCAGTTTTTTCCTTTTTATCTACGCCGCCATAAACGGGATGCATACATTTCTTAGCTTCTTTATGTAAAAAGACAGTTAAATCTTGAATGTCGATCTCTCTCTCTTCTTCATCTTCAATTTCGTAAGCTACGTCTCGCCATCTATATCAGTATATAACATGGGAGCTTTGCGAGGATAGTGCGGATGTTTTCATTGCTACTGAATGCTGCTCGATTTCTAGTTTTAGTCATGGAGTCCTTACAGTTATCAAGAAATGTTGCATAATCTCTCAAGGCTTCCCCATCATTTTGTTTAATTTGAGGCCACTTCAAAGCTTTACTTATGTATGTATCTATTACGAACGCTTGGTTGCCATAGTAACTTTCAAGCTGTTTTCTAGCCTTTTCATATCCTTCTTCTGGTGGCAATCGTACACCCTTCAATCATTTCTTGGCTGGTCCACTTGTATATTGGATCAAATAATCCAATTTATCTTGTGGGTCTGTTAATATATTACCTACAGCATGATCGAAAGTTCTAATAAATTTTGCGTAAGTCAGCGGGTCACCTGAAAATAAAGGGACCTGTCTATGCGGTACCTCTCCACGCAGTGCTGGGGATGCTGGAGGTACTGGAGAAGGTGTTTTCCTTTGATCAGCTATCGATTTAGTCATTTCAATAATTGCTTTATTGTATTCGAGTTGGCCCTTTTGAAGTTCGGCTTGATTCTGCGCTAGCACATTTAGTATATCATTTGCAGAGCTCTGAGTGTCGGTTTGTTCCTGCTTTTGTGCTTTACTTTTAAGTTCATGAAGCGTTTGTAGAATACTATCAAGTGTCGATTGTTCAATCAACACTGCTTTAGAAGATGACGATGCAGCTGCGGTTTTCTGGGCTAAAGAATCAAGTTTAATATCAAGAGCATGCTTTAACTGAGGAGATGTCTTTTGTGTTTTTGACTTTGAACGAACCTGTTCTTGAAATTGCATCTCTTCGAATTGATTAACTAGTTGTTCATTTGCATCATTCAGCCATGCCGTTGTAACGGCAGCAAATTCATTCCATTTCTTAGAGCTTTCCGCGAATGTCTTTTTCTGTTTCTTAATCGCTCCCTCCTTATTTAAAGTAGCTAGTAGCTTTTCGTGTAACTCTTCTATCTCTCTATGCGTCGCACAAAAATCATGAAATCTTTCTGCCACAATTAAGCGGTTTCCTGGAATGTCTTTAAGACTTTCGATTTCAGTTATGAACACGGAAAGCTTCTCTTTCCTCTGACTAATGTGATCTTTAAGATCCCTAATTATATTTTCTGACTTCGAGTCTGTACTTAGATCACTGCCAATCTCACTTGAGCTCTGTTTAGACATTGCCATGACAACAGTTCGATCAAATGACAAGACGTTTCCTGACAGCAATTTCGTCACAATAGGGACGTTCCAAGGAAGATAACTTTCTTGAAACAAGGCTCCAATGGCTCAGGCAAAGGCACAAGCAATCATCCAAAATGTCCTTTTCCAAGACGTCCTTTAATAATATCACAGTCTCTCAAATCTTCTTAAGGTACGGCAACCTTGCTTTCATTTATGATCATGCGAAGATAGTAGATAAGTGCACAGTACCTTCTGAATGATTCTATTCTTTTCCTTCGTTGACGAGTTCTGTAGCAGAAGTATCTTCTGTTCCCGAATGGTAGATTCCAGTTCAGGCCTTAGATAGCTAGCAAGTTTTCTGACGAAAATGTAACTGCGTTTTTTCAAAAATTACCAAAGTACTGCAGCTTCAGCTCAAAAAATGGGATTCAACAAAAGCCTGACGCGCAGAAATGATTCCACAGACAAAATATCTTCGTTTTTGAAGTTTAGTTAAGTTTTAAAGTAAAACAGTTTACACACAAAAAGAGAAAATTGAAATAGCAAAAAAAGGAAAAATTAATGTAAGAAAAGTTCAATTCTAAGCTTAATCTTGTTACATCTCAAATCGTTACTATTTACTTAACATTTCTGAACCATTTCAAGACGGTCAGAAAACTGTATGCTTATCCCATTTCTAAGCAAAAAATGGGTCTTTCAAGTCCTTCTTTACTGGGACTTGTTCCAAACAAAAAAAGCTTATTATCACACTGTTACTCAGTTATAGTAAGAAGGTTCTATCTCTTGTTAACTATAGGGGGAAAAGACTATACCATAAGCTATGACTATGAAAGACATTAATATTCTATTCAAATTAAGCAAACATCAATATGAGTTTAACTCAAACTTTAAATTTCTAAGATTGGCTCTTACACTATATATATATAAATTCATACATGCCCCCTACACACCCAGACCAATATATTATATAAAAGTAGAGACAAAAGTTAAAAACATAAAGCAAGGATTTTAATGGGTTATGAGGAAAACAAAAGTAAAATCATTTGAAAATTGTTTAATACAAGCTTAACAAAAACTCTGTAAAAGTGAAATCATTTGAAAATTGTTTAATACAAGCTAAAAAAAAATCTGTAAAAGTGAAATCATTTGAAAATATTTATTTAATAAAGACAACAGAGAAATATTATTATTATTTAATACAGGCAGTTAGAAAAAAAGTGGTCCGTGGCAAGTAGTAACAAGACACTTTGTTGACAGTCACTGTATGTTGCAATGCTGATACAGAACTGCACAGCAGCACGGCTGGAGAGCAAAACGGTAAGAGTGTCGCTGTCCTCAGCCAACCATAGCACAAGTTGCAAACAGGCAGCAAACACTAGTTTCCTTGTTACATTTGGGTTATTTTAATCAAGAGAATCTGAGAAAAAAAAGTATAATTACTGTAGTTATAAAGTTACAACTAAGTACTCTAAGAAGGTAGTAAAAATATGTTTTTATTACGAAATTTGAAAATGAACCAAATATGGGACATTTGGGTGTCCCTGAAAGGTCAGTATGGGACAGGGCGACAAAATGATCAACTATGGGACATGTCGTGTATATAAGGGACGTCGGGCAACCCTACTTCTACTGCAAGTTTATCTTTAAAAGCTGACTACATTTAATGAAGCCCTATGATGGACTGGTGCCCTGTCCAGGGCTGTTTCCTGCTTTGCCTCCTGCACTGCAAGCTGCCACATAGCTTATTCCCAGAATAGACATTATTCCCAGTTTGGCGATAGCCTGTGAGTGATTCAATCCTAAATGTCACACATGCATGTAAGGTTTATTGGCAGCTCTAAATTGACCCAGTATACTGTAATGTACCCTGCATTCTACTGCTTGATTCTGCTAGTATAGGTTTCAAGTCCCCACGGTCCAGTAATGGAATAAGCAGCTTCAGAAGGTGATGATGCAGTTGGCTACAAATCAACGAAACTTACAGCAAGGTATAACATCTTAAGCCGTATTTTATACATTCCAGTGATAGGAGTTTATACATTAAACAGCCTGCCAAAATCAATATTTTGGGTTAATTAATGCCATGTCGGTTAAGGCACTCTTCTTTCTGACTTTTCATTCCATGTCAAGTCGGTTAAGGCACTCCTCTTCCTGACTTTCCATTCCAGGTAATGCCAATGCTGTTTATTCAGCAGGAATATTTTCTTAGCTCAGCAGTTCTTAATATATTTCATTTTCTGCAACATATTTCAAAGGCTAACTAATGTGCCGTGACCTACACCCTGTGCTGTCTACCTTTTCTCCCTGTCTCTTTGTCTCTTTTGTCTATAGCCACATACGGCAGTCAGACCTCCATCATTATCACAAGGCATACATGCTAACAGAAAGTGAGAACCATCTGTAGAAACTGTTAGCAAAATAAATGAAGTGTGTGTCAGTGGCTCGATACAAACTGGTCTTATACATCAGGGAGTGGAGGAAAACATGTACTTGAATCTTTCTTTCATCAAAAAAAAAAAAAAAATTAAACACAAATAGTAGGTTGTAAAATTGTCTTAAGCAACCGCAATCAGTTTGGATTAGCTCTTTTACTATCTAAGTATTAAAATGTTAACATGATGATAATCAGTCTTAAATCAATTACTGTGTAATTGCTGAGTCAATAAGAGCGGCATTTAAATATTGATAAGTGTCTAAAAGCTCCATCAGGACGTATTGACAGGTGGGAAGATGAATGCACATCTCCGCTGAAAGGAAGCTGGAACCAGCAATGATTTGATGGAAGACAGGCCAGGGTTGAGTTTACATTCCTATTACTGCTCTAAGATCTGCAGATCGATACCAGCTGCCTCTGCTCTGTCAGCACAGGAAAGCAAGTTTGTCTAGGCATTACAGGGAGACATCTTAACTTAAAGTAAAAAAAATAGACTGAATGGAAAAAATAAAGAAAAAAGCACCTTATTCTATATCCTGTTTTGGTGTTGAATATATTTTATTTAAACATTGGTGAAGGTAATCTCTATAACGGAAAAAATATGCCTGAATGTTATACTGAAATCAATAATTGGATTTCAGGGAAACCTGACCTCCATAGAGATTTTATAGTTTTCTTATGTGGATTTTTTTTCAGCTTCTTTTTAACCTGCTACACAAAATAGATGCCATGGTTAATCAGTGCAATCATTGGGCAGTTAAAACAGTAAATGACACAAAAAGAAAAAGAATCATTATATTACTCAATTGTGCTTTAATTTATATAGAAACTTATGTGTGAATAATTTCAAAATGTTTATGGTAAAAATAACATGAAGAGAGAGACGGTCTCAGCTTTGCTTAAATTATCTTCTTGTAGTCATTAATGAAAGACTCATCTACAGGTATATATAGTTATATTATTATTACTAGCCTGACGCTGTTATATATGGCAGCTTACAACATTTGACATACAACTGGTTACATTTCTTTTCTTTTTCTAACTGAAGGACAGGAGAAAGTAGGATGAATTGACACCTTTTATTGGCTAACTAAATAGATTACAAATGCAAGCTTTCAAGGCAGCTAAAGCCCCTTCATCAGGCAAGGTGTAACAAAGAAACTGAAAAATACCCTAGCTTATATTAGGACAGCAAAGTGATTTTTTTTCTTTCATCTTAACAACCTTTTTGTTCAAATGTTAGCAAAGTGACTTACTCATAGTTACACAATGTTAGTAGCAGGATTGGGACCCACAACATCAGGGCAGTCCAAAGCTTTATCTACTATGTCACTCTGCCTACCATGTGAAAGAAACATGCAGCCCCATGGTTTTCAAAAGTCAGATTCCCAGCTCCTGGAATTCATCTTGGCTGTGCTTGTCCGAGATAGACTATTATTGTTTGCCATTATTTCTTTTAAAGCTGCTTTCAAATGCAACACCTACGGCAAAGTTTAAAATGGAACAGATCTTTTAATTTAATCGAACACTTTAGAAAATAGATATAAAGTTTTTTGCTATGCATTTTTTTCAAATTCTCATTGCATTACACTAAATAACTCAAAATATACTACCTTAAAACACTGTATCTGGCCCTTCAGCAAAAAGAAGGTGTGGATATCTAAGGCTTGAAAACACTCAGCGTGCAAGAATACTATGGGCCACTAGGGAGAGCTCTAGGCTCATGCTATGGAGCATATAGAAGACCACTCCTTAACCTTGAAGGTACACTCATGCATGGACGAGAATGAGTCCTGTTATGATCTAATTGGGAAGAGATCTGGCCGGAAGGTATCTTGAAAGACCTGTGGAGGATTGTGGCTTATCAAAAATTAGTGAGAAGAACAACCAAAAAACCAAAGGCCAATAAAAAAAAGATTGTCAAAACCAAAATGAAGAAGCAAAATTAATCAGAGCAATAGTCTTAGCTATCATCATTACCCTATCTTAAGCATATGCACAAACTTATTTTTATTGTTTGAAATTCAAATCTTAAAAATCTTAAAATGCAAAGCCAACTCTGATCTCTGTGATGTGATGGCGTCGCCTGGCATGCCCGTATGGTCAGCAGTGGATGTCATTGTCACTCTGGCAGCTTCGCCACATCACAAGTCAGTATCCAATGATGCTTCACTCTAAATAGGTGAGAGAAATGGTTAGGTGTCTTTAGTTCAAGCATAAAGAGCACTACAATCACTGCAAAGCTTCAAAATCACCAGTAATATATTTACAGTGAACAAAGAAATACAAAACCTAAAGCTTACCTGCAGGCAGTTTTTGAGAGTTCACCTTTTCCACCTTCTGAAGTGGAATCACAAGCGTATGTGTACACTGACTGCTTTGTTTTAACCTCCTTGGCGTTAACCCCAAGCTTGACTCAGGATTGGAATTCTATTCGATTTCGGTTAAACCTGAGTCAGGCTTGGGTGACGTGTAATGATACCCTGTATAGTGTTAAGCCCGAATAACTCTCGGGTAGTACTCTACTGCTGTCTACAGAATAAAAAAAATCATGCTGCATTTTAAAAAAAATTGTGAGTGGTCTCCCCTAGATTTTCTCGTATACTAAGATATGGGGATGGATACTTGAGGAGTAAACCGCAAGACAATGATTATATTTTTATATTATATACAATAAACAATCATCAACAGCAAATCAAATCAAAATAATAATATATTGAACAATTATTATAAAAGTAAAATTGAACAAATAGGACTCTGCAGCTGCATGAATAAAATAGTACCACTTCCAGTAAATGGAAATAGCTCAAAAGTCCATGTTTTCTACCTAATACTTGTATGCAAAATTTGATTGACCTAAATTAAAGCATACTCAAGTCATCGTGTTTAAATACACATACACACACACACACACACACACACACACACACACACACACACAGACACACA
The DNA here is from genome assembly GCF_016835505.1 of Polypterus senegalus. Lineage (NCBI taxonomy): Eukaryota > Metazoa > Chordata > Cladistia > Polypteriformes > Polypteridae > Polypterus > Polypterus senegalus. Next base: position 12,263 of record NW_024382490.1, read on the forward strand.
GACATAATTCCAAAAATGGTATTTTCAGACTCAGGGAGGTCTAAAACGTAGGATTCAGTGAGGTTTAAAACATCATCAAAATCTCAAGGTCGAATTTCTGGACGATTACAATACTTTCCCTATACTTTGTATACAAGAAAGTAAAAATTAATATTTTTATGCTGTCTGACACTTTATGGTAACTAATCAATATGCATGAGTGACAAGGAGCCTCCAACAAAAAAAACAATGGCAAACAAAAAGCCAGAAAGGCAGTTTAAGAATGAACTGAAAGTGAAGTATTGCATAACAATGTGATGCCTATGTGAACTGGCCATCAGACGTTGCCATGAACAGTGAAATTGGTGCCTATTACAGCACTGTACGATATACAGGCAGTCCCCGGGTTACGTACAAGATAGGGACTGTAGGTTTGTACTTAAGTTAGATTTTTATGTAAGTTGGAACAGGTACATCTATACTAATAAAAGGCAAAGCCCTGACTGACTGACTGACTGACTGACTGACTGACTGGCTGACTCACTGACTGACTCACTCACTCATCACTAATTCTCCAACTTCCCGTGTAGGTAGAAGGCTGAAATTTGGCAGGCTCATTGCTTACAGCTTACTTACAAACGTTAAGCAGGTTTCATTTCGAAATTCTACACGTTAATGGTCATAACAGTCGAGAACATCTGCCATGTTGAACTTTCTTATTTATGGCTCCATCTTCACAAAATTCGGTAGGCGGCTTCCCTGCGCTAACGAAACCGATGTCTGCGTACTTATTTCGGTGGTATGATGCCACTGCCAGCCGCCATATTGAACTTTCCAACAGTCTTTGTTACTTATGGGCCCATCTTCAAAAAATTTGGCACGCGGGTTCCCAACGCTAACTGAATCCTACTTACGTATATATATATACGTCCATAACCTGCAGCTCGGTCGCCGTGTGAAATCATTAGTCTCACATCCCAAAACCTCCCACGTTGTTGGCTGCCTGCCTATATAAGGCCGTCTGTCACTCCGGTCTCTTCATTCCCTTCATTGCTTCGCCATGGGATTCACGTCTCCCTGCTGATAACTGCAGCCTTTTTATTTAATCCATGGCTTCTCCGCTGTTTTATTGTTTGTTTATTACGATTATAGTTATTCTATAGGTATTTTAGACTTACTTTACATTGTTCAGGTACCCATTTCCTTTATCGCTCCAACCGTACCCCCATTAACATGTCTATTGAGGTGATCACCATCGATCAAAGAACTGTCACTTACTGAGTGGTTTCCATGCCCGGAGAGGTCGCCTGCCTTTTCCATTCTCTTTGTTACATATTGCGAGGCCATATCAGGCTCACTCTTGATGTCCGGAGGAACATTGTGTCTTATGTATTGAATGACTGGAACAGGTTCAAGGTGTGGACTGATAATGGTACAGGAGATAATTATACTACACAGGAGCACTAGAAGAGTGAAATGCTTAAGCCCTTCACCTATGGGTCTGCATGTGAGTTGATGGCCGCTGAATTGTTCGGTTGTCGCTTTCAAGTGTACCGAAATGGCCAAATATTTTACACCTTTCGACAACCGCCAATGCCGCTAAACATCTTAGATTGACAGGTGACGATTTCAGTAGTGGACACTTTGATGTTTATGAATGTTTAAACTCTCAACAGCTGGATGCGAAGTTATCGATGAAACCGGTTGTATGCTTACAACGCTTGACAGATGCCGAATGTCACTTCAACACAAGTCCTACAAATACTGTCGTAATTGAAACAAATCATGAAACTCAAACCGATTATGACAGCAGCAATCCAAGCTGTGAGATTTGAAACAAGATTACTGTTCACATGGCCAACTGTACGTTGAATGCTCAAGAGTAAGCTCAGTGCACAGCTTGGTCACATTACAACCGGAGGGCCGAACTCACAATGTGGTATACAAAGAGATCCTTAACAAATAATTATTGGTATATTTTCCCTCAGTTTAAAAAGGTTTACTTTTCTTCTTAATTAAAATTTTAAGGCAATACTTTGCCGCTGCAAAGTGCGGGTATTTTGCTAGTTATTTTAATAAATGCTATTGTTGGCCGACTGTAACCAAGTGCTCTGCCAATGAATGATGGAGTTTCACCTCTCTCTGACCTTTTTATTATTTCTACTTTATTTTCAATGGTGATGGTTTTTCTCTTCTTTACTGTATCAGATTTGTGTTTCTAAGACATTTTTGAAGGGTGAAAACAAAAGGTTAAGATGAGCTCTTCTGCACAGCACTGTACAGCTATCACAACAGGAAGGCATCCCTCATCAACACATCTGATGTACTGACAAGAGACAACTTCCTGTTATGTATGTAACAATACAAGCAGGCTTGTTATTGAGAATGAATGGGAGTAGCGAGGGGAGGTTCACCCACCCACCACACAGTCATCTCCACTACAGTATGCAGCCTGCAGCGTGCATCCGCCCACTGAGAACGAACATGATGCAGCCAAAGGCGTGTGTAGATCGCCACCACCACCTCCATTCAACAGGCAGCCACCCGAAGCACACTACAATGCTGCCCTCTGCCGCCCTGTTCACCCTCAATGACCTCCATACAGCCACAACCAAGTCACCGCTTGCAGCATTACCAGCCGCCCACTGAAAAAGATTTGGGGGAAGCCGTGTGTAGTGGACAGGCAGTGAAATGCCCTTCACCGCTCCATCCATTGCATAGTATTGGGGGAGCAGTAGCTGCAGCGGCGTAGTGGGCAGACAGCGAACCGCCCCATTAAGCCTCCATCCTGCACACAAGCGATAGCTGTGGCCCCAGTGACTATGGGCCACGGGTAACTGCTCGCTTGCCGCCGGGAGCCACTGAATGGACACTAAACTGCGTGAGCAGCGAAATCGCATCCCTCCAGCCACTACTTGCAGCGTCCTCTGGCCAAAGATGACGGAGTGTCAGTTAATGAGGCGCATGTGTCAGCTGCGGCCTCGTTCGTAAGTTGTAGGTCGGATGTCCGTAACCTGGGGACTATCTGTATTGAACATCTGTGATATACTCAATGAATTCAGTCATATGAAACTTCACTGTGGTGCGACAGTAGTGGAGTGGCAAAAGGCCAAATAACTGCAATGAAGTACAAAATGATCGCGTACCTAACAAGCCCCGTTACATTAATTATCTTTCTCTTTGCGCTGACGTACTTCCCATCTTCAAGCTCACTAGAAGGAGAAGCTAAGCCTCAAGGTTGTTGCTGCAGTTCTACATACCAGCTGTTAGTTAAAAGCCTGGATAACCCTCAGGAAGCCCGGCTATTGTAACACATGGCAGCTGGCCACATATAGCTTAATAGGCATTTATCTTGACATTCTTAAGCCGGGAAAATTCTCTTAGTTTAGCTTTTCTCTTCCAAAGCCATTGTACTGTCTCTTTTCACCTTCATATTTTCACACAGTTCACTGAGGATCACTTTGCTAATTTCAAATCTAATAGCAGACAATTTGAATCTGACAGTTACCTGCGTAATTCTGCATTACATTTTCCAGATTTGTCGTAATAATAGTATTTATCTGAATAACGCTAAGATTCAAATCCAGCATTGCTGTATTTGCGATTCAAAGTTCCAGATTTCAGCTAGTGATCCATAATGACCCTTTATCCATGAACATCGATTAACAGCAGTTGGCCTGTTAGCAGTTATGTGTGTGTCACTGGGAGTTAAAGGACTGCCTTGACCAGACATGGGCTCTCCAAGCAGATATCAAAAGGAGTTTAGACAAAGACCTGTACAGTGCTGGGATGGAAAGAGACTGAGATGGATGAAGTTTTGAATTTAAAAGAGATGGGGGGAGGGGACTACAATAAGCCAACAGGATTGGAAGAGGAAGGCATCAATCTGAATCAAACGTGGTTTCCATTCGCAAAAGGGTTTGATAGTGCGCTCTGTGGTGGTTGCTTTAGACACATTTCTTATGTATCTAAGTATATTGATTTAATAGTTTCAATGTCAGTTAGCAGCCTTAATTGTTATAAATAAATGTGTAAGTAAAGACTAATGTATCCAAGCAATTTAAAAGTCACTTTACTTTGCCCTGATAGTTGACAGCTTACTGGTCACTTGACCACTCTTTGAGAATCACTGGCTCATAGTAACTAGGCAGTCATTAAAAACACAGGAAGCTATAGCCCTAGCGGTATTTATCATTTGTCCTGGCATGATGAAGATCATCAGTACTACCACAGACTACCCAATTTGTACTGCCTTGATCTTGTAATATCCTCTTCGTGTCTGGCAACAACTCTGATCTACTTATACTTGATGTGTATTGAACAGGTCACAATGCAGCTTGTTAATTATGACAAAACCAATATTTCTAAAATAATGCTAAAAGCAACTCTTCAAAATCTGGGGGGGGGGGGGGGGGGGGGGGGGGGGGGGGGGGGGGGGGGGGGGGGGGGGGGGGGGGGGGGGGGGGGGGGGGGGGGGGGGGGGGGGGGAAAAAAATTTCCCATTTTTTTGTTAAAAAAACCCGTTTAATTTAAGCGGGTTTTTTTTGGGAAAATTTTTTACTTTGGGGATTAAAACTGTTTTCTGAACTCCTAACTTTTAAAAGGATTTTAGAAAAACCCTTCATTTTGGGGGGGGGTTTTTTAGTGGTTTAATTTAATTAAAAGATAGGGGTTTTTTTTCAAAAACCAAAATTAAAAAAATAAAATTAAAAATTTTAGAAAAATTTTGTTAGCGCCTTGGTTCTTTCCTTTTCTTTTAAAGAAGTTTTAAAAATTTAATGCCCCTTAGAGCCAAAATTTTAAAAAAATTTTAAGGCGGGTACCGGGAAGGGAAGGAGCTTTTCTTTGCCTTAAATTGAATTTACTTTTTACCCATTTGGTATAAAATGGAAAGAAATTAAAAAAAGGAACTAAAAACCTAACAAAAAATTTATATTTTTTTGGGTTTGTAAAGTTTTATAAAATTAAATTTGCTGCCAACTTTAATAAATCTTAGTGTACCAGAACCCTTTCAAATTAGTGTTTTAAAAGGGGCACAAAACATTAAAGGAAAAAAAATTTTTTAAAAATAATTAAAAAGCCCTTTAAAAGTTTTTAAAGGGTTTAATTCCAAATAAAATTTTTTTTTTTTTTGGGAAAAAAGCAGAATTCTAGAAAAAATTTTAAGGGGGGGGCCCCTTTCCAATTTTTTGAAAAAAAAAATTTTTTGGCAGTCGGGACTTTTACCAATTCCCCCCTTTTTTTTGGATTTATAAAATTTTTTTACTTTTAAGGAGTTTTTAAAATGTCTTAACCCACAAAAACCTTTTTGAAATTTTTTCCCTTTTTTTGGTTGCTTTGCACCAAAAAAATTAATTTAAATTTTAAATTAAAAAAAATGAAGGCATTTTTTGTTTTTTAAACTTTAAATAAAAATCATAAAAAAAAATTTTTGGGGCCCCTTTTTTTTAAATTTTAAAAATCCTTAATTTTTTTAAAAGTTTAAATATTGATTGAAAATTTGGGTTAAAAAATATTTATTATCGGTTTTTGGGGGGGATCTCCAAAAAGGACCCCCCCCATTTTTTCCCCTTTTTTTTTTTAATTTTATTTTTTTAGAAACATTCCACTTAAAGGGGAACACCGTTTTTTTGGAGGGAAAAATTACCCTTTTCCCCCCCACCTTAAAAAACCCTTTAATTCCATTTTTAAATATTTTTGAGGCAAAACTTAAGGAAAAATTGAAAAAATGTAAAATAATTCCCAAACAAAAGAATTAAATCCTTTTTTTTTGAGAAAAGAATTTCTGATAAAAAGGAAGGGGGGGCCCCATAGAAAAAACCCAGGGCAAAACCCAAAACCTCTGGAAAGTTCCCCCCCTTTTCCAGGAAAATATAAAAACTTTTAATACCCAAGAATTAAATTATTCGCTCCTTTTTGGGCGGGGGAAAACCCCCGGGAGTAAATGTTGCTCGAGTGCCCATCATTGGAATGTTTTTTTCCCCCAAATTTTTTGTTTTTGGGATATTTAAAGGGAATTCCCAAAAATTTTTAATTTGGGGGTTGTCCTTTTTTCTGCCGGGAATTTTAAAATTTAAATGAAAACCTTTTCTTCCCTAAAAAAATTTTTGGGTTTTTAACCATCTTTTTTGGGTTAAAGGACCCACCAAGGAACCCTTTTTTAATTTTTTTTAATTTATTTAAACACTCTGGGGGCCCGGGGTGAAGTTGGCCTTTTGAAAAGGGGTTTCCAAACCAAACCCACAAAAATTTTTTAAAATTTTTTAAAACATTTTTGGGGAGTTGAAGACAATTAAAAAATTAAAAAAAAAGTACTAAAAAATTTCCCCAAACCAAAAAAACCACAAACATTTTTAAAAAAAGATGCTTTGAAAAAGAAAAGGGGTTTAAAAGGGGCCCAAGGGAAACAAGTGCTTTTGGCAAGGGAATTATACAGGGTTTTTTAAAATAAATGCCAATTAAAAGTATTAAAGGTTAGTTAAAAAAACCAACCCACCATTATTTCGGGGAAAAAAAAAACTTTTAAATTGTGTCCCTTAAAAACAAATAATTTCCCAGGTTTTTTTTTAAAAGGGAATATTCAAAGAATTTTAAGGGGGCATGTACCGGGAAGGAAAATTAATGTTTTTTTTTCTAAATTTTGTAAAATCATTTAAAAAAACATAAATGGGGTAAAAAACAAAAAAAATCCTTTTTTTAAAATTAAAAATTTTGGGCCCCAAAAAATCCCAATGTTGAAAAAAAATTTTTGGAAAAAGGAAAAAAACAAAGGTACAGGAAATTAAAAATTTTTTAAAGGGATTTTAAAAGGGCGAAGTGTAACCAAACCCTAAAGCCTTTAGAATTTGGTAAATCCAAAAAATTTTCCCCAAAAAATGATTTTTTGTTTAAAAAAAAAGGGAAAAAAAAAAAAGGGAATTTAAAAAAATTGCTTTTGGAAAAATTTTTTAAGGAAACCAAAAAAGTATAAAAAAGTTAGTTAAATGAAAAAAATTTTCTCTAAAAAAAATTTTTAAAAAGTTTAAAATTTGGGTTAAAATTTTTCAAAAATTTTAAACGGGCAAAAAGGGGAAAAAATGTTTTTTGAAAAAACCTAAATTGAAAATTGCACTAAAACCCCCTTCCGTGAAAAAACCCAAAATAAAAAACCCTTTTTTTTAAAAATTTATGAATGCCCCGGGATTTTTGGGCGGGCTTTTGGGGGTCTGGAAATTAAAAATTTTTATTTTTTCCCGGGGGCCGTTGGATTTTTTGTTTTCTGCCCCTTTGGTTGAACCAAAATTTAAATTGTTTGTTAATTAAGGAAAAAAAATTTTTTTGGGTTTTAAAAAATTGTGTTTTTCATTTTTCCAACAAAATGTAAAAACAACTTTGAAAAAAATGTTTATAAAATGAAAAACCTTTTTTATAAAATAAAAAAAATTTTTGTTGTTTTTGTTATATTTTCCCCGCCCCTGGCCAAAACTGCCCCAGAGACCTTTTAAAAAGCCCCAAGCTTTTTTTTCTTAGCTGGAGGGCACGTCTTCCCGTATTCCCCCCACCCAACCGGCCCCAAAAAGCACTAAAGGCAACACAAAACACTTCTCTTCTGGCACCACCACTCCTCCCAAAACCCACCCCTCTTCCCCCGATTCTGGCCCCGGGGTGGGGGATGCGGGCCCCTTTTTAAACCCCCCCCAAAGTGCCCCAGGTGCTTGATCGGCGGGTTTTTTAATTGCCCCTTCGGGGGGGCTGTAAAAGGTCAGGTTGGCTCGGGATCCATGCACCCCTCCGCGGGGCGGCCACCCCAGATCCCCACGGGGTTTGGGGAGAACTCCAATTTCCCATGAAACCCTAAACAAAAGGCACCATCGTAAAACCGGGGAGGCTGCCTGCCGCCCGGGGGGAGGTCCAGGAGCCCAGGTTTGCTCCCTTGGAACATAAGTAAAGGGCCCCCGCCACTGTTAATTACTTTTTTTTCACCAGCGGGCATGATTTCAAGTCTGCATTTGAATGCAAAATTTGGGAAATTAAATGGGGGCCTGGCTTAAAACAAATTGCCAAAAAATTAACCGTTTCTTTGCTTTTCCCACATTTTGAACAAAACCCATTTGGTACCCGGGTGACTTTTCCCGGGGTGGGTGGAAAATGCCCTTATTCCCACAAGTAGGGCCTTTTTTTGGGAAAAAAGGTTTTTGGGGACAACTATCGGGAATAAAGTGTTGGGCCGCCCACATCACCCTTTTTCATTGCCCTTTTAAAAAGTCAGTCATTACCCATCAAAATATTCATCTTACAAATTAATCTAGTTGTTTAAAAAACACCCACCCTTTTTCCTTTTCCCAATGACATATCTACAGATTTTCTATTTAAAACACTTTTTTTGTTGGCCCCAAAAAAAAAATCATGGTTTCCCCTACATGGCAGCCTTGAATACTGTAAGATAAGGGCGAAAAACTGAAAAACAACCCGGCTGCACCCTAGGGGGTTTTCCGGGAAAATTGAGTTCTTGTATTTTTGGTTTTTAAAAGGTCTTTGAGATAAAACCCTTTTCTCATCATTTTCCCAAATTTGGAAACAGCTTATAAAATTTTTTCCCCCACTTTTTGTTGTAAAAAGTGAAAAGTAATGCTAAAAATGCTCCCCGGATAAAAAAAACCCAGATTTACACAATAACAGAATATCCAACTCTTTTTAATTTTCCCTATTTCCTTTTGTGATATTGAGTGTTTGAAGATTTTCTTTTTTTTTTGACTAGTCCTTTTCCTCATTTCCCATTTCCCGGGGTTGTTTTTTTTTAAGTGGGGGTTTAGGGGGAGATGGGGGTTCCAATTTTTGACACCTTCCCCATCTACTTCCCCGCTTTTGCTATTCTGTCCCAGTGCTGCAAAAGGGGGTGCATTTTTAAAAAGGCACAAGGGGATGGAGTATGGCGCTTTTGCGAGATAAAGTGAAGCTCACCCACCTGGGCAGTTTGCCTGCCCTTGGGGCGGTCGGGTCCGCTCCACCCCGGTCTTCCAGTTTTGGGAGTTTTTAAAACCCGCCCACTGTTTTTAAACAAAACCCCGGATAAAATGGACAAATGGGGACCCCAAAGGGGAAGAAGGAAAGGTGAAAAAGTGATCGGCCATTAAATTAAAATAAAAACCCGTGTTCAAATAAAATTTCCCCAAAAAAAAATTTCCCAAAAAAATTTAAGGGTTAAAAAATTCAAAAACAAACCCAAAAATTAAAATAAAGGGGAAAAATCCGGCAGTAGGCTGCCCTTTTTTAAAAAACCCAGTGCATTCTCCCCCGGCTGGTGGCTCCCTGCTTATCTAAAGGCGGGTTTTTTGGCGGGGGAGTCACCCGTTTCCCGGGGTGCAGCTGCCCTCCCAAAGGTCGGTTGCCTTCCATCCCAAGCTACATACAGGCCCCCGTGGACCCCGGGCCCTCCCCAAAAGGCACTCATGCTGGGGCTCTAAAAACCCCCCCTGACCCCCTTTTTTCCCGGTTTCTCTTTTCTCTTTCCTGGTTTGGGGCGGGTTCCCAAGGGCAGGGGAACCACTTTAAATTTTCCCCAAAGTGTCACCCATACTTTTTTCCCGGGACTCTCCTACCTGCTGTTTTGGCCCTCTTACAAGTCTGCTCCCCCCTGTCTTTTTTCTCATCCTCCTCCTTCTTTTTTTAACCTCTCTTTTTCTTTTTTTTTTCCTTCCCCCTTCTCCCCCCCCTTTTCTCCTTTTTAAAATAGTTTACCCCTGTGACGTTAACATAAATTTGGCCATGGGGTTCTGCCCCTGAGCACTTAAGCCCGGGGGCCCCCCGCATCATGCCCGGGAAACCCGCCCCTGCCATGCTCAGCCCCCTCCTTAAAGTCTTGGTGTGCGTTATTTTTTTAAAACCCCGGGGAACCTCACTTTGCAAAATGTCATCAAATTGGTTTTTTAATTTTGTCATCCGGGTGCTCTGTCCAAAACCGGGTTAAAAAAGGGGGGATAAAAATGGGCTGAAATTTTTTCTTTTGGCCTTATTTAAGATGGGGCAGCATGGTGGCCCCAGTGGTGTGCTGCTCCCGCAGGTGGGAGCCCGGGGGTTTTTACTTCCTGGGTCCCCCCCCTGCAGGGGAGTTTATTTCCCCCCCATTGTCTTGGGGGTTTTCCCTCCGGGTCCCCTGGTTTCCCCCCACAGTCAAAGACATGCAGGTTGGGGGGTTGGCACCCTTTGCCCCAAATTTTGTGCTTGGTGTGTGTTTTGGGGGGCCCTTTTGCGACCCTTGGCGCCCTCCCGGGGGTTTTTTCCTCCCTTTTCCCCCTGTGGGCTGGGATTGGCCCCAGCGATTGCCCTTTGTTGGAAAATTAGCGGGTTGGAAAATGACTGACTGATTTCCCAAAAAATTAAATTTTTAAAAAACTTTTTTTAAATCAATTTTGTGAAATTTTTAGGATCAGGGGGCCCGGGTTAATTTGTTATGCAGGAAAAAACCCCGGGTTTGGGGTGCCAATTTTTGTGGACTAAATGAAAATCATTTAAACCTAAAAAATGTAAAATATGAAGACAAAAAAACATAAAACATTTTGGTGTTTAATTGGTTATGTCAACAGACTGGGAAGTGACAATAATACAGTACAACCGGCACTACAGCCCGGCCCCTGAAAGCTCTGAAAAAAAAAAATTTTTTAAGGCTGAGTGGACTAATTAAATGTTTGAACCTTCAAAGCTTAGCTAAATTTTTTCAGACTTTTCTTTTAAAGGGTCTTCTCTGTGGGTTTTTTTAAAATGGTGCTTTTTGTTCTTTTTTTCTTTTTTTATATCAAAAGCTACTTCTGGTAGAGGCTCATTAAAAAAAGTTTTCCCCCCAATATATACTCATTTTTTCCCAATGTTTATTCAAGGGAAACCCTATTAACTCATTTAGTAATTAAAAAGGAATTCTTTTTTTTTTTTCCCACGGTGGATTCTCTGGGTCTATACAAAAATCCACTTTTGGGAAGGAAAAGAATGAGGAAAAAAAGTTTCCCAATTTCTCTTTGGGCGTATATACTGGTGCCGGGAAAAATTTTCCCCAAAATTCTACAAAAAAACTGTTGTTTTGGTCCTTTTTGTTTTACTGGTGCTGTGGGGTGATGTGCAGGTGGAGGCAGGACTTTTGTTTCTTCCCAGTTGATTCGGGGGTTTCCCCAAAAGGGTGTGTTCTTGCCCCTTTAAATGCGGGGAACTGGGTGGGGGGCAATGGGGAGCTTGTGGGTTTTCCTGGAAAAAAACCAAAGATGCAGGCCAATGACCCAAGGAAAACCATCAAATGTTTTGGGTCCTGCAAAAGGTTGACTTTGCAAGAGGTTGGCGGAAAAATTCCATGTCTCTAGTGCCCTTTTCCCCGAAGTCAGTAGAGGGCCCTGGGAAAACGGGGGGGGGGTCATAAATCACGGGAAAAGGGTTGTGTGGCACCCCCTGATATCTATTAAAGCGATGAAGGTCCAATCGTTAAAGGGCCCCTGGTTTTTCCCTGTCTTCCCAAAAGGCTATGGACATTTTACCCAGTAACCTGGGGTAAAGACTGGACTTTTTTGGGGGTATTTGTCTCTTTGGAGAACCCTTTGGGGTTTTTATTTTAAATTTTGTGTTGCATAAGCAGTTGCAAAAGAGTCCTGGACAATTACAAATTTTGTGGGGGCTTATTTAAAACACTCGGCCGTGGGCGGGGTTCCCAAGGGTGATCCTGGGGATCCTAATAGTTGAAGCAGGCAACTAGGCCAGGCAAAGGGGACCTCCACTTAACACCTGCCTGTGGAATGGGGTTTTTTCCAAAAGGGGTGTGGAGCTGGACCACATGTTTTCCCGGGGGGCATGCCAACTGAGCTTTTTAAAAGGGTGTGGTGGGTGTGGTAATGTGCTGTCCCAGTGGATTTTCCCCCAAACCCTGACCTAAAGTTTATAACAGCATCTAAAAAGGGTTTTTCCTTTTTCTTTTGAAAAATTTATTTTTTGGAATATTTTGGGTTTAAATTTTTCCCCTATGAAAGTGCGATCATCTTTTTGTAGTAGATTACTATTGAAACTATCCTAAAAAAGGGGGAATTATTTTTTTGGAACTCTGAAATTTTCTCACCATGTATGGACAAACATTATTTAAAGGGAACCTGAGTTGCAAATGCCCTAAAGGGAAAATACTGGCAATGTGGGAAAAAGGGGGGTTGTTGTTTACCTTTTTTTATTAACACAGAAACACAAAGGAATGCACAAATTAGGGAGAACACCCCCCCCCCAAATCTTTGGCCCCGGGGGATGTGATTCCCTCCACTGGTGTTCGGCCCCCCCCCCCCCTTCACTTACTGTCAGCTCCGGGTTTAAAAAAACCCCCCCCCCCCTTTTTTTTTTTTTTTTTTTTTTTTTTTTTTCTTTTTTTTTTTTTTTCCACCAACATCAACCAAAAAAAGATCCCACCTCCCCTCTAAACCCCCCTTTTTTTAAAATTTTTTTTTTCAAAAATTTTTTTTTTTTGGGGGGGGGGCCCCTCCCCTTTTTAACCCCCTGATTTGCATTGGGAAAAACCCCTTTTTTTTTTTCCCCAAAACCCCCCAAAAAAAAACCCCAAAAGATATATTGCTGATTTTCCAAAAAATTTCCAATTTAAAATAATTTTTTATAAAAAATTTTTTTTGGGGGGAAAAGGGCCAAAGGGTTTTTCTTAAAAAAAAATTTTTTTAAAAAAATTTTTTTGACATGGTATATGAATTTTTTAAAAAAAAAAAAAAAAAACCAAAAAATTTTTTAATTTTTTTAAAAAAAAAAAAAAAAAAATAAAAAATTAAAAACCCCCCCCGGGTTTTTTTGTTTTTTTTTTTTTTATTTCCCCAAACCAAGGGGTTTTTTTTTTTTTGGGGGTTTTTGGGTGTTTGGGTTTTTGGGTTTTTTGGGGGGGGGTTTTTTTTATTTTTACCCCCCCCCCCAAAAAACGGTTTAAAAGGGGAAAAAAAAAAATTTTTTTAAAAAAATTTAAAAATTGAATTCCCGGGGGGAAAAGGGGGGGCGGGGGCCCTGGCCGGGAAAAAGGGGGGGGGCCCAAAAGGGGAAATTGGGGGGGAACCCCCGGGGGGGGCCCCCCCAAAAAGGGGGGTTTTTCCCCCCCGGGGGGGGGGGGGGGGGGGGAAACCCGGGGGGCCCGGAAAAAAAACCCCCAAAAAAACCCCGGGGCCCCCCCAAAAGGGGCCCAAAAACCCAAAAAAACTCAAAAAGGTTGGAAAAGGGGGGGGGAAAAAAATTTTTTAAAAAAAATTTTTTTTTTGGAAAAAATTTTTTGGGTTAAAAACCCCTTTTTTTCCAAAACCTTTTTGGGGTTTTGGGGGGGGGGGGTTTTTTTAAAACCCCCAAAATTTTTTCCCTTTAAATTTTTTTTAAAAAAAAAAAAAAAAAAATAATTTAAATTTGATAGGAAGGGGTTTTTTTTAAAAAAAATAAAGGAAATTTTAAAAGAAAAAAAAGGGGGGGTTTTTAAAAAAAAAAAAAAAAAAAATTTTTTTTAAAAAATTAAAACCCCAAAAAAAAAAATTTTTTTTTAAATTTTAAAAAAAAAAAAAAACCTTTTTTTTTAAAAAAATTTTTAAAAATAAAAAATTTTTTAATTTTTTCCTTGGGGTTTTTTTTTTCCCCTTGGTTTTTTTTTTTTTTTTTTCCAATTTTTTTTCCGGTTTTTTTTTTTTTTTGGGGGGGTTTTTTTTTTTTTTTAAAATTTTAAAAAATTTTTTTTTTTTTTTTTTTTTAAATTTTTTAAAAAAATTTTAAAAATTTAATTTAAAAAACCAAAAACCCCCCTTTTCCTTTTTTTTGGGAAAAAATTTTTTTAAAAATTTTTGGTTTTTTAAAAAAAAACCCCAAAAAATTTTTCCCCTTTTTTTTTTTTAATTTGGGGGAAAAAAAAAAAAGGAAAAAATTTTCCCCCCCCCCTTTTTTTTTTTTTTTTTTTTAAAATTAAAAAACCCCAAAAAAATTTTTTAAAAAAAAAAAAATTTTTTAAAAAAGGGGGGAAAAAAAAAAAATTTTTTAAAAAAAAAAAAAAAGGAAAACCCCCGGGGGGAAAGGGGGGGGGCCAAAATTTTTTGGAAATTAAAGATTAATTTTAGAAAAAAAATTAAATTTTTTTAAAACCCCCCCCCCGGGGGGGGGGCCCCCCCCCTTTTTTTTTCCCCTCCTTTTCCCCAAAAAAATTTTTGGGGGGGCCCCCCCCAAAAAAGGGGGTTTTTTTTTTTTTAAAAATTTTTAAAGGGGCCCCCCTTTTGGGCCCTTTTAACTTTTTTTTTTTTTAATTCTTTTAAAAATTTCCCCGGAAAAAAATTTTTAAAAAAAAAAAAAAATTTTTTTTTTTTGGGGGGAAAAAAAAAAGGGGGGGTTTGGGGCCCCCGGGAATTTTTTTTTTATTTTTTCCCCAAACCGGGTTTTTTTAAACCGGGGGAAAGTATATTTTAAAAAAAAAAACCCAAAAAAAAAAAATTTAAAATAAAAAACTAATTTTTTAATTTTTTAAAAAAAAAAAAAGGGGGGAAAAGGGAAAAAAAATTTTTTTCCCCCCCCCCCTAAAAAATTTTTTTGGGGGGAAAAAAAAAAAATTTTTGGGGGAAAAATTTTTTTTTGGGTTTGGGTTTTTTGGGGGGGGGGGGAAATTTTTTTTTTTTAAAAACCCCGGGGGAAAAAGGGGGGGCCCCCCAAAAAAACTTTTTTTAAAAAGGAAAAAATTTTTTTAAATTTAAGGAAACCCGGGGGCCCCAAAAAAAAAGGGGAAAATTTTAAAAAAAAAAAGGGCCCAAAAAAAGGGGGAAAAAGGGGAAAAAAAACCCAAAAAATTTTTGGGGGGGCCCAAAAAATTTTTTTAAAATTTTTAAACCTTTAAAAAAAAATTTTTTCCCCCTTTGGGTTTCCCCCTTTGGGGGTTTTTTTTAAAGGGCCCAAAAGGGGGGTTTTTTTTTAAAAAAAAAAAAAAAATTAAAAAAAAAAAGGGGAAAAAGGGTTTTTGGGGGGGAAAAACCCTTTTAAAAAAAAACCAAAAAAAAATTTAAAGGGGAAAAAAAAAAATTTTTTTTTTTTTTTTTTTAAAAAAACCCCCTCTAAAAAAGGCCCCTTTGGGAAAAAGGGAAAAAAAATTTTTTTTTTTGTTTTAAAAAAATCCTTTTTTTGGGGGAAACCCAAAAAAAAGGGGTTTTTAAAAAAAAACCCCCCTTTTTTACCCCCAAAAAAATTGGGGGAAAAAAAAAATTTTTTTAAAAAAAGGGGGGGTTTTTTTGGGGCCCCAAACCCCGGAAAATGGGGGGGGGCCTTTTAATTTGGGGGGGAAAATTTTTAAAAAAGGGCCCCCGGGGAAAAAATTTTTCCCCAAAATTTAAAAAACTTGGTTTTTTTTTAAAAAAAAAATTTTTTAAAAAAAATTTTTTTTAAAAATTTTTTTTTTTTTACTTTTAATTAACCCTTTTGGGGTTTCTTTGGGAAATTTTTGGGGGAATTTTTAAAAACCCCTTTTTTTTTTTTTTTTTAATTTTCAACCCCTTTTAAAAAAAATTTTTGGGGTTTTTTTTTTAAATTTTTTTTAAATTTTTGGGGGGAAAATTTTCAACCCCATTTTTTTTTTTAAACTTTAAAATTTTTTTTGGGGGGGGGGGGGGGGGGTTTTTTTTTTTTTGGGGGGGAAAAAAATTTTTGGGGGGCCCTTTTTTTCCCCCCCAAAAAAAATTTCCCCCAAAGGAAATTTTTTTTTAAAAAAAAACCCCCTTTTTTTTTTAAATTTTTTAAAAACCCCCCGGGGGGGGGAAAAGGGGCCCCAAAAATTTTTTCCCCCCCCCGGGGGGGGGGGGGTGGGGGTTAAAAGGGGGGGAAAAAAAAAAGGTTTTAAAAAAAAAAATTTTTTTAAAATTTTTTTAAAAAAAAAAACCCTAAAAATTTTTTTTAAAAAAAAATTTAAATTTTTTTTTTAAACTTAAAAAAAAAAATTTGCCCCCAAAAACCCATTTTTCATTTTTAAAAAATTTTTCCTTTTAAAAAAAAAAAATAAAAATAAAAAAAAATTTTAAAAAATTTTTTTAAAAAAAAAAAAGGCCGGCCCTTTCAAAAAGGGTTTCCCCCTTTTTAAAATTTTTAAAAAGGGAAAAAAAAAATTTAAAAAAACCCCCGGGAAAAAATTTTTTTTTAAAAAAATTTTGGGGTTTTAAAAAAAAATAAAAAAAGTTTTTTTTAAAAAAAAAAAAAAATTTTTTAAAAAAAAAAATTAAAAAAAAAGGGGGCCTTTTTTTCCCCCCCAAAAAAAAAAACCCCCCCCCAAAAAAAAAAACCCTTTTTTAAAAAAAAAAAAACCCCAAAAAAACCCCCCCCGGGGGGGTTTTTCCCAAAAAAAAACCCCCCCAAAAAAAACCCCCCAATTATTAATTTTTTAAATTTTTTTAATTAAAAAGGGGAAAAAATTTTTTTTTTTTTTGAAATAAAAAAGGGGGGAAAAAAAAAAACCCCCCCCAAAAATTTTTTGGGGAAAAAGGGAAAAAATTTTTTTAAAAAAAAAAATTTTTAAAAAAAACCCCAAAAATTTAAAAAAAACCCCAAAAAAAACCCCCTTTTAAAAGGAAAAATTTTTTTTTTTTAAAAAAAAGGGGAAAAAAAAAAAAAAAAACCCCCCCAAAAGGGGGCCCCAAAAACCCCCAACGAAAAAACCCTTTTTAAAAAAACCAAAACCCCAAAAAAACCAAACCCCCCAAAACAAAAAAACAAAAAATTTTTTTTTTCCCTTAAAAGGAATTTTTGGAACTTTTTAAAAAAGGGGGGAAAAAAAAAAAAAAAAAAAAATTTTAAAAAAAAAAAAATTTTTTTCCCCCCCCCCCCTTTCCAAAAAAATTTTTTGGGGGGGCCCTTTTGGGGAAAGGGGAAAAACCCGGGGGTTTCTTTTTTTTTTTTAAAAAAATTTTTTAAAAAAAAACCCCCCCTTTTTTTTTAAAAAATTTTAAAAAAATTTTTTTTTTTTAAAAAATTTTTTAAAAAACCCCCAAAAAAAAAAGGAAAAAAAATTTTTTTAAAAAAAAAAAATTTTTTAAAAAACCCCCAAAAACCAAAATTTTCCCCCCAAAAAAAAAAATTTTTAAAAAAAAATTTTAAAAAAAACCCCCAAAAAAATATTTAAAAAAAAAAAATTTTAAAAAAAAAAAAAATTTTTAAAAACCCCAAAAATTTTTTCCCTTCCCAAAAAAAAAGGGAAAAAAAAAAAAAATTTTTTAAAAAAGGGCCCCCTTTGGTTAAAAATTTTTTAAAAAATTTTTTTTTTAAAAAAAATTTTTTTTTTGGGGGGGGGGGAAAAAAAAAAAAATTTTAAATTTTTTTAAAAAAAAAAAAAAAAAAAAAAGGGGGGAAAAGGGGTTAAAATTTTTAAAAAAAAAATTTTTTAAATTTGGGGGGGTTTTTTTTTTTTTTTTTTTCCCCCCCAATTTTTTTCCCCCGGGAAAGGCCCCCTTTTGGGGGGGTAATTTTTAAAAATTCCCTTAAAATTTTTTTTAAAAAAATTTTTTTTTTATTTTGTTTTTAAAAAATTTTAAAAAATTTTTTTTTTTTCCCCCCCCTTTTTAAAAAAAAAGGGGGGGGCCCCCCTTTTTTTTAAAATTAAAAAAAAAAAGGGGGGGCCCAAAAAAAAAAAAAGGGGGGAAAAAAAAAAGGTTTAAAATTTTTTTTTTTAAAAAAAACCCGGAAAAAAACCCCAAAAAACTTTTGGGGCCCCGGGAGAAGGGGTTTTTTTCCTTTTGGCCCTTTTTTTTCCCCAAAACCCCCCCCAAAAAAAAACCCCCCCCCCCTTTTTTTTTTTGGAAAAAAAAAATTTTTTTCCCCAAAAATTTGGAAAAAATTTTTCCCCCAAAAAATTTTGGGGGTTAATTAAAAAAATTTTTCCCCTTTTTTTAAAAATTTTTAAACCCCAAAAAAAAATTTTTTAAAACCCCCCAAAAAAAAAAAAAATTTTTTAAAAAAAGGTTTTTTAAAAAAATTTTTAAAAAAAAAAAGGGGGGGGGGGGGGGAAAAAAAAAAAAAGATGGAAAAAAAATGGGGGGGGGGGGGCCCCCCCCCCGGGGGGGGAAAAAAATTTTTTAAAAATTTTCCCAAAAATTTTTTGGGGGGGGTAAAAAAAAATTTTTGGGGGCCCCGGGGGGATGTTCCCGGGTTTTTTATTTTTGGAAAAAAACCCCCCAAAAAATTTTTTTAAAAAAAAAAAAACAAGGGGGTTTTGGGGGTTTTTTGGGTTTGGGAAAAAGGAAAAAAAAATTTTTTTAAACCCCCTTTTGGGGGGTTTTTTAAAGGGGGGGCCCCCAAACCCCTTTTTAAATTTTCCCCCTTTTTTTTTTTTTTTAAAAAAAAAATTCCCAAAAAAAAACCCCCCAAAAATAAATTTTTAACCCTTTTTTTTGGGGAAAAAATTTTTAAAACCCTTGCGAAATTAATGGGTCTCAAACAGGGCAACGATTTTGGGCCAGTAGCATCTCCGGACTAGTGTACCCAATGACCGACAGTATTAGTAACCTGAAAACATCAAATGTTTTTGCAGTGAAACTAAATCTGATCAGCATAGTGTTTTGTTTCAACAACTACTGTTTTTTCTTTACCATCAAAAAATGTAAATAATCCATATAATCATGATCATCAGACACCTTTAGTTGGGTTTTCCCATAAACGGGTAATGAGGAGGTACAGGATTGTTGCTGTAGTATCAAGTCACACAAAACATGATCACTGAAATCTGGCGGTAAATCTACCAAACAGGTGTCAGTTTTATTTTCCATATCAGCGTCTGATGAACAATTCACGTCATCATCACTATTATTACACTGGGCAATAGTTTAAAGTTAGTTTATTCTAAAAGCTTGTACAACTTCTTGTTTCTTATTGTGTTTTTGGTTTAATGCTTCACCCCTCTCATTAATATTGATGACTTACAAATGCACTTACCATAAACTAGCAGAAAGCTTAGAAATAGTCATGATTTTTTGCAACTATGAAATGAACAGCCTCAACGCACAAAAAGGTTTGGGCAGCCACCCATATATTTTCCTTGGCACAAAAGGGTTTTGAAATAGAACTGATGTGTACTGTTTTGAGTCTGAACTGAACTAATCAGGTTAGAAAAAATGTCGGCTTTATAAGCCAAAAGTGGAAGTGATGTCATTTGGCTGGAACCAGAAGTGACATCCGTCTCCGCCAGAACCAGAAGTGCCATCAGTTTGGGCAGGAGATCTAAGTGATGTTGAATCAGGCAGGTCTTCCCATATTTGGCCTGCAGAGATAACAGAGGTAGGTTTATGCACCCTGGCGGGTAATTACCTCCACTCAGCTCACTTGTGTGACAGCAACATTATGTTATTTCATCCACTAGATGGCAGCAGAATACTGTCATAAAGTTATTTGGATTTAATACTATAAGCGAGTTATTACACTTCACCCCGAGTACTTGGTAATAACCATTTATGCATTGAATTCTGAGTCTTGGTCATGTTTGGGGTTAACATCTGGGAGGTTATACAGCACAAGGGCTAATGGGTGGTTTGGTTAGTGGTGAGGTACTGCAACCTTCTGTGACCTCTATAAAATGGGAATTTGTGATGCAGTGTTCTTGGGTTAAGTCCTCTGATAAAGATAATGAGATGGAGGGCAAGAACCTGGGGACAGGCACTGCAGTTGCTATTGGGAATCACTTGGATCTGCTTATATACTTCTGACAGTGCCAGGAGGGGAAAGAAGGCATGGCATTGTCTGCAAAAACAAAGTCCTCTGAAAGTCCTGACAGCAGAGGCATTATTGTGAACTGGAGTTGTGAGCTAGTCTTAACCTGAGGAGGAGCACAGTAAAGTCTCTGTCTCGAGCAATTTTGGGTGTGGTAAAAGGCAAGAACCTGAGACTGTTTTTTTTAATTTCTAATTTATATAATTCATAGCTGCACTCTACATTTTGATTGTGTCACGCAGAAACACCATTTATTAATAACTAGCAAAATGCCAGCTTTGCAGCGATAGTGTGTTAAAGAGTAATGAAAAGAAACATTTTGAAAATAACGTAACATGATTGGAAATGTAATTGTTTGTCACTGTTGTAGTGATGATGTTGCTGTCATATATATATATACACATACATACATACACACACACATATAAATACATATACACATATATAACACACACACATTATATATATATATATATATATATATATATATATATATATATATATATATATATATATATATATATATTACATCTACATACAGTGGTGTGAAAACTATTTGCCCCTTACTGATTTCTTATTCTTTTGCATGTTTGTCACACAAAATGTTTCTGATCATCAAACACATTTAACCATTAGTCAAATATAACACAAGTAAACACAAAATGCAGTTTTAAATGATGGTTTTATTATTTAGGAGAAAAAAAATCCAAACCTACATGGCCTGTGTGAAAAAAATAATTGCCCCTTGTTAAAAATAACCCTAACGTGGTGTATCACACTTGAGTTCAATTTCCGTAGCCACCCCAGAGCCTGATTACTGCCACACCTGTTTCAATCAAGAATCACTTCAATAGGAGCTGCCTGACACAAAAAGTAGACCAAAAGCACATCAAAAGCTAGACATCATGCCAAGATCCAAAAATTCAGGAACAAATGAGAACAGAAGTAATTGAGATCTATCAGTCTGGTAAAAGTTATAAAGCCATTTCTAAAGCTTTGGGACTCCAGCGAACACAGTGAAACCATTATCCAAAATGGCAAAAACATGGAACAGTGATGACCTTCCCAAGAGTGGCCGGCCGAAATTACCCAAGAGGCGCAGAGACGACTCATCCGAGAGGTCACAAAAGACCCCAGGACAACGTCTAAAGAACTGCAGGTCTCACTTGCCTCAATTAAGGTCAGTGTTCATGACTCCACCATAAGAAAGAGACTGGGCAAAAACGGCCTGCATGGCAGATTTCCAAGTCCTGATCTGAATCCAATTGAGATGCTATGGCATGACCTTTAAAAGGCGGTTCATGCTAGAAAACCGTCAAATAAAGCTGAATTACAATTCTGCAAAGATGAGTGGGCCAAAATTCCTCCAGGCTGTAAAGACTCATTGCAAGTTATCACAAGCGCTTGATTGCAGTTATTGCTGCTAAGGGTGGCTCAAACCAGTTATTAGGTTCAGGGGGCAATACTTTTCACACAGGGCCATGTAGGTTTGGATTTTTCTCCTAAATAATAAAACCATCATTTAAAAACTGCATTTTGTGTTTACTTGTGTTATATTTGACTAATGGTTAAATGTGTTTGATGATCAGAAACATTTTGTGTGAGAAACATGCAAAAGAATAAGAAATCAGGAAGGGGGCAAATAGGTTTTCACCACTGTGTATACATACATATATATATACATATACATATATATACATACATATACATATACATACATATATACATATATACATATATATATATATACACACACACTATACACATACATCCACATATATATATAAACATATACACACTACATATACATACACACACATATATACAGACAAATATATATACATATCTACATACTAGCAAAATACCCGTGCTTCACAGCGGAGAAGTAGTGTGTTAAAGAAATTATGAAAAGAAAAGAAACATTTTAAAATAGCGTAACATGATGGTCAATGTAATTGTTTTGTCACTGTTATGAGTGTTGCTGTCATATATACATATATATATATATACATATATATATATATATATATATATATATATACACAGTAATCCCTCGCTATATCGCGCTTTGTGGGCAAATCTCAGACCCGACAGCAGGTGCGGTTATAAAGCAGCTTTATTTTCAGAGGTCACGGTGAGAAGAGTTTCAGAAAAGCAGACAATCAAATATACATGACAGCTCAGGGCTCTTCTGAACCCGTCTGTTGGGTGGGGTCCAGTTTTATACCCTAGAATGCGTAATTTAATATCATTATAAAATGTAACAGTCAACAACATTTATTATACACAAACCTTTAGCCTTCAACGCCCCTTGTGCAACTTGATTTCTTGGCTCCTTTTGTTATGGCGTTCAGATGTAAGTTAAGGGAAAACGTGATAAGGCAGACTCATGTGTGGAATGCTCAGACCTTGAGTCCTTTGCACAAACATTTTTCTGTTTGCTAAAACAAAGCATTCTATTACATGGTTTTGTAAACTTACTTCTCAGACATGAATTAGTACAAGGAGCGAAGAGACATTCGTCTTCCACAACTCGACTTTCGCGGCTTCACTCTATCGCGATTTTAAATGTAAGCACATCTAAATATATATCACGGATTTTTCGCTGGTTCGCGCTTTCTGCAGACAATGGGTCTTTTAATTTATGGTACATGCTTCCTCAGTTTGTTTGCCAGTTGATTTTATACAAGGAAGCTATTGGCAGATGGCTTAGAAGCTACCCAATCAGAGCATGTATTAAATATTAACTAAAACTCCTCAATTGTATAAGATATGCTTCCCGCGCGGTGCTTGAGATGGTTTGCTTCTCTCTATATATATATAGCAAAATACGCCTGTGCAGCAAAGAACTGCATTAAAATTTTATTAAGAAGAAAATTAAACCTTTTTTAAAACTGAGGGAAAATATGCCAATAATTATTTGTTAAGGATCTCTTTGTATACCATGTTGTCAGTTCGGCCCTCCTGTTGTAACATGACCAAGCTGTGTCGCTGAGCTTACTCTTGAGCATACACTTACAGTTGGCCATGTGAACAGTACTCTTGTCTCAAATCTCACAGCTTGGATTGCTGCTGTCATAATCGGTTTGAGTTTTATGGTTTGTTTCAATTATGACAGTATTTGCAGGACTTGTGTTGATTCGGCATTTGTCAAGCGTTGTAAGCACACAACCGGTTTCATCGATAAAATTACATCCAGCTTTTGAGATTTTAAACATTCATAACATCAAAGTGTCCAATACTGAAATCGTCACCTGTGAATCTAAAATGTTTAAGAGGCATTGGTGGTTGTCGAAAGTTGTAAAATGTTTGGCTATTTCAGAACACTTGAAAGCGACAACCGAACAATTCAGCGGCAGCCATCAACTCACATGCAGAACCATAGGTGAAGGGCTTAAGCATTTCGCACTTCTAGTGCTCCTGTGTAGTATAATTATCTCCTGTACCTCATCAGTCCACACCTTGAACCTGCCCCAGTCATTCAATACATAAGACACAATGTTCCTCCGGATATCAAGAGTGAGCCTGATATGGCGTGCAATATGTAACAAAGAGAATGGAAAAGGTAGGTGCCATCTCTCGGCGGAAACCACTCGGTAAGTGACAGTTCTTTGATCAATAGTGATCACCTCGATAGACATGGTAATGGGGGTTGGAATGATAAAGGAAATGAGTACCTGAGAAATGTAAAGTAAGTCTAAAATACCTATACAATAACTATAATTGTAACAAACAAACAATAAACAGTGAGAAGCCGTGGGATTAAACAAAAGGCTGTGGTTATCAGGAGATGTGAATCTTGTGGTGTAAAGAAGGGAATTTAGAGACCGAGCGAATGAACGGTCTTATATAGGCAGTCAATGAACGCGGGAGGCGTTGGGATGGGGACCCACCCGCCATCTCACACGGTGACCGAGCTGCAGGCTATGGACGTATATATGTACGTAAGCAGGATTCAGTTAGCGCTAGAACCGTGTTCCAAATTTCTGAAGATGGGCCCATAAGTAACAAAGACTGTTGAAAAGTTCAATATGGCGGCCGACAGTGGCATCATACCAAATAAGAACATTGGTTTCAAGTTATTGCAGGAAGTCGCCACCAAATATATTGCATCTCTTGAATATCTGATCAACAAAGAAAAAATGATTCATATTTTCCCTTTGACTTATACTTCTGATTCAGTAATTAGTCTAACTCCACAAAAGACTCCCCTTTCAAGAAATGTAAGTAAGGCATGGCAGCTTGAGGTGAAGCAAGTATAACAGTGGCAATGCAAATTTTTTAATTATGGAATTGGTGCAGGCAACCCGCATCATGTTATCCTCATTACATATAAGTGAGGAGACCAAACAGACAATGCTGGACTGGCTTCGTGACAAGTCTTTCAATGTCCTTAAGGGCCCAGCCAGAGCCTAGACCTAAACTTCATAAAAAATCTGTGGAGAGATTCTGAAGATAGGGCTTACAAATGTACCCATCCAATTTAATCTTGAGTTCTTTTGAAATTAAAAGTTCACTTTGTCATTATGGTTTTTGAGTGTCATTGATGGCAAAAATAATAAATCTATTAATTTAAAATAAATCTATCTACTACACAATAAATTGTGCACAAAGTGAAGGGGTCTAAATGAATTCTGAACTATTGAATATTATATATATATATATATATATATATATACATATATATATATATATACATATATATATATATATATATATATATATATATACATATATATATATATATATATATATATATACATATATATATATATACATATATATATATATATATATATATATATATATATATATATATATATATATATAATCAAAAACATACTTTCCATTCTTCACAATCATTGGCCTGTTCAGTGAAATTAAAAGTAAACCACTTAAAAATCTTTATCACAACCATAACTGCTAGCTGGGCCATGATGTGGCTTGATCAGGACTATGCTTTAACTTCTAAATGATCTTTTCTAACCGAATTATGTGTTCAGACTGTATCTTATGAATTATTAGGGCAATTGCTTGGGGTGTCTTTTGTCTTATCTTCTGTTTTCTAATACAGCCCAGCTGTTCTGGGGTCCCTTGCCATTTACAGTTCAGCTAACCCTCATACACAGGTGCCAGAGAATGCTATGGTAGAAAATGGGATTTTGGTTTCTGTTAGCAAGAGCAACCGAGAGATGCTGCAAAATTTGTGTGTGCTGCTGAGAGGCTTCTAACTTGACAGTTGCAACTAATTACATAATTATTTAAACTACAAACAAAGTTTTTAAACTCATCTGCTTAACATTTAATGACTGTGTAGGAGATAAAAAGTGAAAAAACATACTGCAGCATGGAATTTTATGCCAATTCACCATCTGTGTTGCTGCTACCATTACACTGAGCCCCACAGAATCTTAAAGAACACCTGTTAGTGATGATTAACATTATTATTATTTATTTTATATTTTATTTTAAATGTATGATTTGTTAAGCAACTCAGAGCTGTGGAATGTGCTAAAAATCTTTGGACAAAAAAAACCTGATCAAAAACTTTCTTCTTAATGGAGACTCATTGTGTTTGGAAGTAAAAGTTAAGCTGTTAAATTTCTTGCCCGCGTAAGAGCAAGCATACTGTTGCAGTCCATTCCCCAAATTCACATAATTCAGTTTAGGAGTCTGAGGGCAGGAGCCCATTCAACAGCATTTGAGCATTATAGGACCAATTCTGGATGGAACATCAGAACCAATACAGCCACTCACATTGAATAATTCTAGAAATAGTAAATTAATAATTTTATCTCATAAAAAAAAGGCGTCTGTTCTGCCACAGAGATCATGCGTTAGAGGTTAGCAGACATTTTGATGTCTTCAGCGGTATTTTAACTGCTTGTTCAGAATTCCCTGAAACTGTAGCTCTTTCCCATAATAAACAATCACACTGTGGTTTGGCATTTTAGGTTTTGACCTACTCCGTATCCTTTTTCTCTTAAGTTGGGATAAGCTTCCTGTACCCATAACTCTGACCTATTTAAAAAGAAGATAAAGAAATGGATGTAAGTTTTCGTAAATGTACAAAAAACCTGTTAGTTTAATTGTCATCTCAACTACTTAGTATGATAGCATGAATGTCTTGAGAAGTGATTTAGCATTAGTTCCTTCCTGTCCTATTAGCTAATTATGATATCCAGAAGGCACCCGGCCGGTGCCTTCTGTGATCCTGGGAAATGCAAACTCACTACCAAATAAGATCGAAGGAACTGGCTGTGCTGGGTGAAAAATGTCAGAACTAGGAATGAAGCTTGCTGTGTTTTAGTGAAACGTGGC
Source organism: Polypterus senegalus (assembly GCF_016835505.1). Lineage (NCBI taxonomy): Eukaryota > Metazoa > Chordata > Cladistia > Polypteriformes > Polypteridae > Polypterus > Polypterus senegalus. The sequence continues at coordinate 38,246 of NW_024382490.1, forward strand.
TAACGCTCACCATCCCAGATGCTAACGTGGAGCTACCCGGCGAAAGGTTGGAAGTTAGAGCGGACAGAGACGCAAGTACCATGTGGTAAACAGGAGGAGGACTCATATGTCATCATTAAAGTGGTGCAACCCCAGGACATGTAAATGCTAAAAATTCCACTTGCTGCAGGGACATCAACTGTTGGCCAAGGTCTGTGCCTCATTACTTGTCCAGAGAGTTGCACGGATTGTTGTTATTGTTTTACATCCCCCTTGTTCTTGAGAAGTGGATTTAGCATTAGTTCCTTCCTAAACCTATTAACTACCATGATACCCAGCTACAAACAATATAACATTTTCAAACTTATTTAATCCCTTCCAGGAGCGAGTGCTGGGACTTGGTGTCACATGGTACAAGGAAAACCAACACTAGACAGAATTCTTCAAATACTCTAAGAGTCAAACTCAACCAATATCATGGGCAAATTAAACTAATATGTTTGGGAGAAAATCCGATTAATATTAAAAACGTATGAAGATCGCCACATTGGACACAGACTTCAAATTGAGACACTGGATGCACATGAAAGCAGTGTCACTGTTTTCGCTTAATGGAAAAGGAAAAATAAAACAAAATATGGAATGAGAGATTGGTAAATGTGTTAAATCATCATCTATTCAAGAAAGCAGCAAAATGGATTTGGAATGTTGACTTAATACCTGGAATGCATAAGAGCACGATAACTTCTGTGCTTACCACAATCCCCTTTGCAAAATATCACATATAAAATTGGATAAACGCTCTCCATTCTGTCCACCATAACTTAATCAGTAAACATCAAATGAATTGGACTCTGGCTCTGCATCCCAATAAAAGCAAAGGAAAGTTAGACTGATCGGTAAGTGAATATTGTATCTTTTTAGTTTTCTTTATTGTGACATATGAATCAGTAGTGTTGGTGCACTTTCAATAAAACCACTACATTTTCCAGTTTCTACTTAAGGGTTGCTGTGAGTTTCACAATATATATTAAATTTTATTTTTGTTTGTTGATTTTTTTTTTCTTTATTACTTACATGATAATATCATCACATGCCAAGTTTTATAAAAGTTTGTGACTGGAAATATATCTTCATATTTGCAAAGAATTTACTGGTTTTGTTGAGACAATCTTATATCATTTTTTAATGTTAAGCGTTTATAATTCTGATTCTGTTGATTAAATGCTCTAAATGTAACTGTGGTCACAATATTAGGGTACAATATGGTGTACATTCAGGTGCTTAGTTGGTTCAAAAGGTGACATTTTACATTTTCTAGTAATTCATCAAAGAGTTTATTATCATAAATTGTTTATTACATATATTTTGTAATATTCAAAATAACTGTGATAACAGAATGTAATTACATGTTAGAACACACGGCGTGATACAGCCACCCTGACACAGACAGGCAGGACACAGTTTCTCCACACACAACACACCTTTATTTACAGGTGGGAAGTTGTTTCTTCAAGCCTCCCAGAAGAGCACAATGTTCATAACACCAAAGCATGTGCACCTCCAGTCATGGTGCCCACCACAGGTTTTGTCCCTCCTTCCGACACTGGCCTTGAATAGCTGCGACTAGTCCTTAATAGGCACCTGAAGGACTCCAGGTGCCCAACGAATCTTCCTGGGTGTGTGTGATGCTGAGAACAGGCCCTGTATCCGGTGCCCCAGCAGTGGTCACGCCCCTGGCAGGTTGCGCTCCATGCTCCAAACCCGTGCCCCGCTGTAAGGCAAGGGGCTGCCTCTATTGGCAGTCTGGCACAATGTACATAAAATATGTTTTTAATGGCATTTTACAATATAACGTGTTTGAAGTTGCTTTTTAGAGACAGAAGTTTCAGACTAAAGTGATCAAGATTAATGTGCTGCTGTTACATTGTCAAAGGGGGCCTGTACACAATTTAAAATTTAACATACTTCAAAGTATCCAATGGACACTTAAATTTAAAGAAGTCTCAAGTTATAATTACAATACATCTGAACATGATAGACAGTAGAATATTGTGGCACTTGCTGATAACAGTGTCTGAGAAATATTGAATCATTTTAGATAATGCAGACATGAGGTTGTTTTAAATGTAACAAAATATAGTGCAACAGGTTTAGCACTGTATATAAACAAACCATATTTTATGTACATTTCACAATGGTTGTTGTTTAAATTTACTTTATGGACATGATTATCATGTCACTGACCCACTTTAATTTTCATGGAAGATGGTGCTGAGCTGCTGTGACTTAGGTAGTTCATGGAACACAGCAGACGGTGACAGAGATGATGCAAAACTCACTGCTGCATTCTAGCACAGTAAGGGATGGTACGAATAAATAAAGAATATCATTACTAATGTACTAAATTAAATAAAGAACATCATTATTAGAAAACTGAATACAAATACACATCAAAGCAAAATCTTCTTATAGGACAATAATGGACATCCAACTCTGGTTTATAAACAGTATGGGCATGTCCTATAGTGAGGTATTTACTTCAGCACGCACGATCGCAGAGTTTCAATGTTTTCCCTTCAGGACCAGCTGCCGAACAAACAAAAAAGAAAAAATATATCAGTTGAAGTAACCAGTCTCAAGGAAAAATGAAAGAGTAAAAATAATTTGTTGCACAGAATGCTTGTGGTATGAGGCCGGGGCCTTGGCTTCAGCCAGGATGCCCTTCTGTATATATGTTCCAGGGGATGGCATGGCCACCCAATACTCCTGCTGACTGATGCAACCCTTTGTTGCAATGGTGCCTTGACTCCCGCAGAGCTTCATGGAGTTTGAGCTATAGCCCTGTTAGATCCGTGAGACCGGGCCAGGGGGTGTTGCACAGGAGCTGCCTGGCCCTTATTGACAGTAAGCCACCACACCCGGAAGTGCAGCCGAAATGGGGTAATCACACCTGAGCACTTCCGGTGCCTTTATAAAGGAGCCAGCAGCCACCATCCGGTAGCCAGAGTCGGAGGAGGGAGGCAAAGCTAGATGGAGAGGAGTGGTGGAGAAAGAAGAAGAAGAGGAAGAAGAGTTTGCGTTGTGTTTTTTGCTTGTGGGACTGTGTTGTGTGTTTCAAAGAAATTGAATAAACATTTATTTGCCGACAGTGTCCTCCTGCCTGTCTGTGCTGTGGTCAGCCAATATAGCACCTTTCTGTTACACTGTGTTTTAAGATAGATGAGTTTGCAATTTGCCAATGCTTTCCATGGAAGCTTTTAAATTTCAAAATGTGTCCATTGCACTGTATTCAAGATATCTAAACAAAATTGACCAGTCCCAACAAATGTCTGATGAATAATCATCCACTCTCTGGAGGCTGAATTATTTCAAGGACATACAGACAGACAGACAGACATGGCTATCATAATAGGTGCCACAAATATATCCATCCATTTTCCAACCTGCTGAATCCGAACACAGGTCACGGGGTCTGTTGGAGCCAATCCCAGCCAACAGGATGCAAGGAACTAATCTCGGCAGGGTGCCAACTCAATTTGAGGACACACACAGCCACAATTCCACACTAGGGACAATTTAGAATCGCCAATCCACCTAACTCCATGTCTTTGGACTGTGGGAGGAACCAGAGTACCCGGAGAGGAAAACCTACAGACACGGGACATGCAACTCCACGAGGAGGTCTTAGAAGTTTAACCCAGGTTTCATACATATATATATACAGTGTTATTTTACTAACAAAACTAAATAGCCTGAGTAAGGATAAACATGAAGAGTAACAAACACAAATCTGTACACAAAAACCCAGCTAGGTAGTACTTGCAGGTTTGTTTCACAAATTGCCTCCAGGTACGGACTAATCCAGAGCAGTGGTTCCTAAAGTCTTTTGGACAAAGGACCACTTTGTCAAATTAAAAGATATGAGGACCACCTACACCAGCAGTCACTATTACCATAAACTCAGTATTACATTTATCACAGGATTTTTTTTTCTGCACATACTATATAAAAAATACAAAATATGCAAAGAGGAAGAGTTGGCACACAGACTTAACAACATTGAGTTAGTAAGCCTGAGCAGGCTTTGATTTACTGGCCAAAGTTATCAGTCGTTAAGTTTTTTAAGATGCCTTTAAGGAAGACAAAAAAAATAAAAAAAACAGCACAAACAGAACAAAGTCAAACTTATACCGCCTCCTCAGTCTTTTGTACATTGCAGGTAATCTTCATATTGCTACTTTATGAGTTACCATATTGGCTCAGAGAATAGGAGCAGAATGGGCGGTAATGTTAACGAAACAACATTACCATCTCTCAAGGAAGTCAGTCATGGTGCTCCGTGGTCAGTATCTTTTAGAGCTGTTTACAAGGCATATGAGTAACAAAGGACTAAGTCAGCTTTACAGACAACCTGGCACATGCTCACAGACGATAAGTGTCAGATGAACCACACTTGAGAAACTATTGGCCTAAAATATTCTTGCTCATCCTTATTGCACACCTCTAGTGGCCCCAATTTGGCCCTGAATACTAAATTCCAAACTTTAATTAAAGGGAGAGTCAGCTCGAACTTACCTGCTCCAAAATGCGGGTTGCAGGGAGATATACTTATAAGAATGCATATCCTGTTTATTTTTGTTATGTTTATCCCTTTCTGACAACAGTCCTAGTGTGTAGACACAACATGCAAAGGTACTTTTCTCAGGACAATGTTCAATTGGAGAGTTTACTGCTGTGATGGTCAAACTGACGCCCCAGCCAGTATGGATAGTGCTCTCTTACCTGGCCAGGAGGCCTTGATAACAGAAGGCCAGGAGGGAGTAATACTCTTTCCATACCAGGACACAAAGTTGGAAGGATGTTACAGTGGCTACATCGATTGGCATCCTAAAACCACTGAGCAGCATCTGATGGACTCGGGAACTTGGAAAAGTCAGCACTGTGGCTCACTGCATGCTAAGGGCAGAGGCTGCCTGTAAACTGGATGGCAGCATCCCGTCCGCAATCCCCTAGTGGCGTGACACCTGGCAGCATGGAGTTGTGGGTCCCATGGGCCTGCTCTGCCAAGTTCTGTGGTGGCATCCGGGATGAACTCAGCGCAAACCGAGAAAGTCAGCACTGAGGTCGATCGCATGCAATGGGCAGAGAGTCCCTCCACACTGGGTGGCAACATCTCATCTGGCAGGCTCCAGCATGGATGTTCGCAGGGCATAGTTGTTGATACTGATGTTACAAAGACAGTAGTGGTCCTGTCTAACCTGGAAGTTCTTCCAGGGGCAACAGATTACACCGGAAGAGCCCTGGGGTCTGAGTTAAAAGAGCTCCATCGGCTCAAAAAGAGTTGAGTTGGGTGTAGAGGAGAGTTACGTGTAAGGAAAAGAAAAGGATGAAAAAAAGAGAAAGAGTTGTGCTGTTTATCATCAAATGAGGTCTTTATGAAGGTAATGTTTAAATAAAAACCACTCTCATAGAAGTTGGACTGCTGTACGCTATTAAGACGGCAAGTTTTAGGCTCAGTGGCCTCCCCTCCAGGTCAAAACACCTGGGACACAGTTGCAGGTCTTGGTCTCACCAGGTTTTCTCCACACAAGTATGAAGCAAAAATTGCATTAATTCTCCTCCTGATTGCAGTAGAGCAGGAAACAATAAAAAGGCATAAACTGCTCTTGAGGTAAACGCCATCGAGTGAATATGCAGTGATGTTGATATGCAAAATGGGATGCATAGAGGCAATGAGATTGGAACCATCAGGTGTCCATAAATGTCCCTCATGTATTGTATCACTCATTTTATCTAAATAATATTGGGCTTCAACTCGATTTAAAACTCCATATACAGTGCTCTGCATGGCCACATTTATTGTTAAATGAGAAAGAAATATTCATCGCTGTGTTAACACTGGAAAGAGCTCCTGGTTTTTTAATTGTGAATCCAAATAAGGCCTGCAGCTGGAAGCATTACTTCTGACTAGTTTTTTTCTGATAGTGCTATTGATCGCTTGATTATTATTAAACCTACAAACCCTCCTTTCTTCTTCATTGTGCCATAAGAGGATGTAGTCACAATTGTCATAATTGCTTACAGGCAGCACATCTTTAGCTTGCTAAGTGGCAAACTGATGATGTATCAATATTGGATATGTCAGATGACCGTTCAGGATCCCATAACAACTCTAGAAGCTATAACTTAATTCATCAAATTGTTAAGCAGAGCGCTACTGAAACCCTCTCAGATAATGTAATATTAAACATTCTTTATCAAAGGAACAGTTTTCAAATACTAAAAAAACATTTTGTTCTATTGAGATTGGATACGTCAAAAGAGGCTATGAATAAGCAAAAAATCAGCATGTCAGATATGAGACAATAACTGGTAACTTCATGTTTACTGTCTTTATTATTCCTTCTTTTCCTTATCAATATTTTCAGATCTGATATGTGGCTCATCAATGCCTAGGGCAAAGTCACGGAAGAGATTAGCACTTAAAGCATACTCCTGTGCCAAAGATACTGCAATTATTTAGTCACCATGCAATAAATATTCAGCTTGTCTACCTGTGAACACATACCATCATAGATATGAATATTATTAAGGGAACAATGTAATGCATGCAATAAGGGCTGCTCAGTTTCCCTTTCAATGAAAATGAAAAATGACATGCTTGCTAAAATTATATTGCAGTTCCAGCATCAAAGGCAGCTTTAAAAGGTTATTAAATCTATCTGTAATCATACAGATAATAAAAAACTAAAACATCAATAATGTTATTAAAATATTGAGTTCACCTGTCAAGAAAATACATTTTCTAGAGTTGCATAATTGTAAGGATATGGCTGGCAGTCATATTTACAATACCAAAAACCCCAGAGCCCTGAAATAACTGTGTATAGGTTTGCTCTTTTCCTGAGTAAAACTGATTATGATCTTGAAAAATCGCGTGTTTTGGGTCATTTTATATAACAGTGTCACAGGCATTATTCCCAGGCTAGTCAGCAGAACCTTTAACTTTTTCAAACATTTAAGTTATACGGATATATTTTTTTTTTTGTGGAATAATAAAAGAATGTATGTGAAAACACTTTGGGACAAAAGTGGAGCAGCCCAGTGGCTGGAGGATAACACTGTCTCTCAATGTTCTTGTGTTAGATTTTGACTTGATAAAAATTCTTTTTTATAATTTACAAAAGTTTTTACCAGATTTTCTCCCAAAACCCCAAAAGATGTACCATGATGCTCTGGTACTTTCAGCCATAAAAACCTAACACTGTTGGGACATCTTGTAGTTCATGACCAAGATAAACCCAGTTGTAAATGATGAGGCAGATATGACATTTGGGTGTAAAGTGAATTTTTTATTAAAAATAAAGACTAAAGTGTCGTGCTTTTAAAATCCCCAATAAATAAAAACATCCAGTTAAATTGTGCCACAAAATTAGTATTGAAGAGTGCAATATAAATTGAATCAAAACAAAACCCATCCTTTTGTTCTTCTATGTTCCCCAGGGCACCAGAGAAATCCCATCCTGTGAGTCTTCAGCATCCTGTTCAATGAGTACTACAGACCCTTCACTCGGAAGACCCAAACCCTCCAGCTCTTCCCACAGTCAATGCTGCAACACTCTGGATGTGTCCTCACTCTGTTCCTCTCCTTGTGGCTACTCCTTCACCCCCTTTTCTCCCTCTTTGGTCTTCAGCAGATGCAAATTCTGCTACCCCAGAACCCACAAACTGCCACTATTCCTGCTCCCTCACTCAGCTTTAGCAGGCTGGGAAACCATCGGTCGTAAACTCTACTATTTCCCCCACAATGTTCCTCTTGTTTCATTGTTCATTTTTTCTTTTCAGCACTTATTCTGTGTGCTTTATATCTAGCCACTCCAGTTAACACTAGTTAATTATGTACCACTTTAACAGTAAATTTAAATAATTCAGCTGATTGCAAAGTGCACTTATCAGTTGTGGTTGCCACCAAGAAATGCACTTAAAACACTAAAATCAATACATTATTTAATCCATCAAAACATTCCCGGACACACCTGTCCAGTACTTAAATGGTTAATTGCCCAAACGGGTTTGGGCAGTGCCCTGTGATGCACGGGACAAACTATTACATTTTTCTCCTGCAGGGACTTGGTTGTTCATTCATTTTTTTTTCCCCCACTTCTTGGGGGTTTAACCAAATTCCAAAGTCTATAAAAAACTTTAATCCCCCCCCTTTTAAATCAAAATCATCTCAGACAGCGTTTTTTGTGCTGTAAATGTGACAATCAACACAAGCAGCAAGCAGCCTGTATCCCCCCCCACCAAAGCAAAAAGGGGGAAAAGCTTCGCTAAGTCTGTTTACCTGGTAGTTCCAGAGTTGTATATAAAAATATATTGTTATTCAAAAGCATATTTCATGTGTTCTGTGTCAAAAATCTATAAACACATCGCAAAAACAAATTTTTTTTTTTTATAGAAATAACGCAAAATGTAGGCCAAAAGTATAATGGTAACCTAAAGTCCCAAAAATCCCGGTCGATTAAAGTCAGCAGTTCTTACCTGCAACCAGAGGGTTTATTAAGGGGTTCAAGTACCCCAAACATTTCTTTTTTTCATTTTTTCTTGAATAAAAAAGTAATTGTTTTGTTATCTTCCTTTTTTTAAAGTGTATATTTGATATTTGGACTTTAGGGTTTCCCCATTATACACTTCCCTTCATTTGTCAATTATTACTTGAACAGAAAACGTTTGTTTTTTTAAAGTGTGTTTAATGTTTTTGTAGACATGGAAAAAACATGAAAATTTTCAATTTCATATTATTTCCTCTTCAACTCCCGGGAACTCAACACGGAAACAGACTTGACTGGCCCGCCCCTGTTTTGGGGGGGGGGAAGGGGTCCCTTTTTACTTTTTTATCAACACATTTCAATACAAAAGCGGACTGAAGGCAACGGTTAAGGTGTGCCGGATTACAAACTTTTTGGGAAAATTTGGGTTTTTTTGTTCATGCATAATGCAATTTTTAAAAAGTTTAAAAGGGTTTTTTCAAAAAATTTGGGCAAAGAAAATTTTAAATATTTTTAAAAAAATCCCAAAAATTTTTTTTGGGGTTGGCAGTTTTGAAAAAACAAGTTTTTGGTTTTTTCCCTTTTTTGGCCCCTAAAGAAAAAACATTAGGTTTTTCTTTAAAACTTGGGGGTAAATTTTTTTTTTTTCATTTTTTTTTTTTAAAAAAAAAAAAATAAAAAAAGGGTTCTTTTTTTCCCTTTTTTTTGGGGGGCCCAAAAAAACCCTTTGGAGTGGGGGAAAAAATAGG
>NW_024382491.1:0-1072 GCF_016835505.1 Polypterus senegalus
TGAATCAGTTATATTTACATTCTTAACAGGATGGTAAATTCTTTATTTTTCAGTAGATCACACTGCACAACTTTGGACTTGAGTACAAATAAAACTAGTTATTTTTACATTTACATTCAAGTTTATTCTCTGGTACAAAAGCTCAAAAGTAATATTTGAAGGCATTTTTACATAAAACAATTTGCGATGAGACAAACTGTGAATACAGAATTAACAGTAGTAGGCCACAGTATTCAGTCTTTTGATCATCATATCCAATGCAATGCCATCAGGGTTTTGTTTGAGTTAAAGGAATGAATTATTACATTATAATAAAAAACATCAAAGTGCATTTCATATGGAGACAGTCAAATAAAGTAAGACGCTCAAAATGTTTGTTATAATGAAAACTAACAAATACAGGAATGATCCTGTAATCTGAATAAAACAAAAGCCAAAACATATAACTGCCTATTTCTTTCTTACTTGCCAAGTTCACTGTATTCTTCTGCAGTGGGTTGGCACCCTGCCCAGGATTGGATCCTGCCTTGTGCCCTGTGTTGGCTGGGATTGGCTCCGGCAGACCCCTGTGACCCTGTACTCGGATTCAGCGGGTTAGAAAATAAATGGATGGATGGACTGTATTCTTTCTCAGTGCAGATGAAAAAGCTAAGTCTATTAAATGGTTTTCCAATTGCATCCTTAAAATCTTGTAGCATAAATGGTTTTTCAGTTCCAGGTACTTTATCCACAATTGACCCATTATAATGTAAAAGTTGGTGTGGCTCATCAGAAATATTAAAAAATGTTCTCAGTTTCTTTCAGCTGCCTGTAAAAGTTGTCTTTTGGAGTACAATGGTGAAACACGCAGTGGCAACTGTTTTCCTCTCTCCTTTTTTCAGTACGCCACTACGGGTAGTCATTATTCCAACATTAACCTAAAATTGCATAAGCGACTTTAAATAATTAAAAAGTAACAACTGTAAATAACAACACAGTGACGATTATTCAAATAAAACTAATCATGCTTTTCAGATACTGCCATGTTATTAAGAGCACTAAATGTGTTTGTATAATTATAAATCATGTGTTG